>NC_050496.2:11900198-11985198 GCF_012460135.2 Molothrus ater | reverse complement strand
CAGGAAGCCTGGTACCATCTCGGGTGGGCACACACTGTGTCAGGAAGCCTGGTACCATCTCGGGTGGGCACACCCTACGTCAGGTAGCCACAGCTGTGCCAGGGGCCCAGGTGCCACCCCAGGTAGCCATGTACCACCAGGCAGCCATGCACCATGTCCCCATTCAAGCAGCCACACCCCGTGCCAGGTAACCACACCCCGTGTCAAGCAGCCATGTCACCTCAGGTAGCCAATGTCCAATGTCACAGTAGCCATGGGCCATGCCGAGCAGCCACCTATCGTGCCAGGGGCCGTACGAGCTAGCCACATACCGTTCCACAGGCCACCCACGCCAGCTCCTGGTGCCACTCAGGCCCACGGCAGTGGTGGCCACCGGCGTCCCCACGTCCCACGGGATTCCCACCCCTGCCCAGCCCTCCCCAGCAGCTCCCGGTGCCACCGGGATGGGTGACACGGACACTGTCGGGCTGCAGAGACGGCAGCGACTCGGGATGGCCTCGGGAGGATGACAAAGGTCCTGGAGGGTCCCGGCACAGCTCCAGGGGTCCCGTGTCCCCGAGCCGGGCCGTGATGGGACATGGAGGGCCCCGGGGGGGGGGTCTGGCTCGGGGGGGCTGAGCAGGTGACACCCGCATCCCGCGGGTCCCCGGGGGACATCCCGGCCGCACCCCCCGCCCGGACACAGCCGGGGCCGCCCCCACCCGTGACTCAGGGAGGGCAGGGCCAGGCAGGGAGGGGCAGGGGCGGGAGGACCAGGAGGAGGAGGAGGAAAAGGAGGAGGAGGAAGAGGAGGAGGAAGGCACCACCCCCGGCACGCCCCGCCGCCCGGTGTCTGTCCGTCCGTCCGTCCGTCCGTCCGTCCCCGCTGCCCGTGCGCAGGGGCGGAGTGATGGGACGGTGATGGGACGGTGATGGGCGGGTCCCACATCGCAGGTCCCCGATTCCCCTTCTGATCCCCCACCGGACCGCCCGAGCCCCTGCCCTGACACCCCCGGACTGCTGGGGCACGGTTGAGCCCCCCCCCCCATCCCTCTGCCAGCTCCCTGCCAGGGACTGGGGCCCCCAGGTACCGCAACAGCCCCCCCGTACCCCTCCCTGGATGGACACCAGGAGGGGCTCCCCCCATCAGCGCCCCGACACCCTCTGACCTCGACCCCCTCCCCAGGACCCTGCCTGACCCTGCCAAGCGTGTGGAGCACAGCTGAGCCCCCCTCCCCCCTTCCCCTCTGCCAACCCCCCCCAGTGCTGTGGGCTGGGGACCCCCCTGGCAGCCCAGGATCCCCATTTTCCTCCTGTGTTGGATGGAAATCGGGGGGACACCCAGCCAGAGGGGTCGCCCACCCCAGCCCCCTGCAGTGCCCAGAGGGGCTGTCACAAGCACGTCCGGTCCCAGCAGCCCTCAGTGGGGAGGGGTCCGGCTGTCCCCTGCCTGGGGACAGCGCCCAGGGCCCCCCCGAGGGCAACCTGACCTCTCCGGGGGAGCGGGGGGGCCGGGATGTATAAATGCCGCTCCCGGCCGCGCTGCCGGGCAGGTGCCGGCGGGCACCCACCGAGAGCCGCGCGGGTCCCCACGGCCCCCCCCGGGCCCCCCAGGACCCTGACCCACTTATTCCCGCTGCGGCGGGGCCCGAAAGCCGAGCCGGCTCCGTTTCGGGGGTCAGTTACAGCGGCCGGGCGGGCGCGGCTCGGGTGTCGCGGCTCGGGAGGCCTCGGCACCCCCCGGCGCGGGCAGCGCCAGCCCGGCATGAAAAAGTCATGAGCAACCAAAGCTGGGGCTGTTTGCGGGAACAATAACCGGGCACCGGGCTGACACCGGAGCCGCAGGGCCGGGGGGACGGCGGCGGGAGCCGGAGCGGCACCGCCACGGCACGGCCAGACCCCGGCACGGGGGTCGGGGCACTTCGGGGGGCCCGGGTGGTGACAGAGCCCGTCCCCGTCTGGGGCCGCCAGTGGAGCGCGGCCGAGGCCGGGGGTCCCAGCAGGGCTGGGGTTGGAGTGGGCACTGTCCCCTACCCCGCTGTCCCCTCCTGTCCCCCACGCCCCCATCCTCTCCTGTCCCCCCCAAGGGGTCGGACCCTCATCTCTGCCATGAGCTCCGGGCAGGCTCAGCCCCGAAGGAGCCCACGCCCCTCGGGGGCGTCCGTGACCCCGATCCACAGCTGCAGGAGGGATTTGGGGCCACAGGACAGATGGAGGCCAAGGGCCCCAAAGCAGGATAAAAGGTTTACACTAATCAAAATGCCTGGCTAATTGGAAAAGGCGCTTAGGGGCTGGCCGGGAGGCGGCGCGGCTGGAGGTGACCCGCTGCTGAATCAGAGGGGCCGGTAACCTTAACCCGCCGGGATCGGAACGGATACGCCGGCCCGGATCGGGTTCCCACCCAAGTTTTCCACCCGCGGCTCCGCCACAGCAGGACGGGGCCGCGGCGAGGGACGGTGGCGTGGCCGGGGGCTGCCGCGGTGCCCCCTCGCCCGGGCGCCCCCGGTGCCCATCGCAAGCCGGCCGGTCTCTAATCCCACCTGCGGGTAATCGAACGGGTCGCAGCCGCTCCGTGGGTCCGGGGCAGCGCAGCCGCCCCCGCCGCGGGCGCTCCGTCCGGCCCCGCCGCGACGCCCGGGCTCGGCAGCGCCGGGGAGCCCCCGCCGGCCCCCGGGGGCCGCCCCGCCTCGGCGGAAGATGCCAACGAATGGGATCCACCAGGTGCTGAAGATCCAGTTCGGGTTGATCAACTGCGAGAGCCGGTACCTGACTGCGGAGAGCTTCGGCTACAAGGTGAACGCCTCGGCGCCCAGCCTCAAGCGCAAGCAGATCTGGACGCTGGAGCAGGATGAAGCCGACAGCTCCATCGTCTTCCTCAAGAGCCACCTGGGCCGCTACCTGGGCGCCGACAAGGACGGCAAGGTGCGCTGCGAGGCGGAGCAGCCGGGCCGGGACGAAGGCTTCAGCATCATCACGCAGTCGGACGGGCGCTGGGCGCTGCAGTCGGCCCCGCACCGGCGCTTCTTCGGCGGCCGCGAGGACCGGCTGTCCTGCTTCGCCCCCAGCGTGACCGAGGGCGAGCTCTGGACCGTGCACCTGGCCATGCACCCCCAGGCCAACCTGCTGAGCGTCAGCCGCCGCCGCTACGCCCACCTGAGCGCCCACGAGGACGAGATCGCCACCGACAGCAACCTGCCCTGGGGGGTGGACGCGCTCATCACGCTCTGCTTCCAGGACAAGAAGTACAGCCTGCGCACGGCCGACGAGCGCTACCTGCGCTGTGATGGCACCCTGGTGCCCGAGCCCGGCGCCGGCACCGGCTACACCCTCGAGTTCAAGGCGGGCAAGTTGGCGTTCAAGGACTGCGACGGGAAGTACCTGGCGCCCACCGGACCCACCGGCACCCTCAAATCCGGCCGCAGCTCCAAGCCGGGCAAAGATGAACTCTTTGACCTGGAGGAGAGTCACCCCCAGGTGGTGTTCACGGCGGCCAATGGCAGATATGTCTCCATCCGGCAGGGTAAGAGCTCCCCACACCCGCTCCCTGCCCATCCAGGGACCCCTACAGCTCTGTGGGAGCACTCCTGGGACCCCCACCCTGGGGCAGACCCCACAGCAGCAACCCCACAGGGCTGTGGCTGCCTGGGGGGGACCCTATGGCCACATCCTGGGGACATGGGGGACCCCAACCTGGCTGCTGGAGAGGGACATGGGGGTCCTGTCTGCCTGGGGGGGCTGAGGTCAGTGAGAATGGAGTGGGAGCAGCTGGGGGGAAGGCATGGGGGGTGTGTGTGTACACACGTGTGTGCATGTGCAGGGCTCTGTGGGCGTGCACAGGGCTGTGTGTGTGTGTGAACATGTGCAGGGGTGTAGGTGGGCACAGGTGTGTACGTGCACACACACACACAGGTGTGTCACGCTCTGTGCAGCATCCACAGGTTCACACATGTGCCTGTGCACGCCACACACGATGCCCTGTGTGCACACACGTGTGTAGAGCCAGAGGATGTGACCACAGGTGAGCAGAACCCCTTGCTGGAGACCCAAGGGACCCCACTCGCCCCCAGGTGCCCCTCAGGGACTGTGCCACCCCTGTGCCAAGCAGCTTAGTGCCGGGTGACGAGGGGGACCAGCTATAAATAGGGGGTTGTGACCAGATGGACACGGCAGTG
This sequence comes from Molothrus ater, assembly GCF_012460135.2. NCBI lineage: Eukaryota > Metazoa > Chordata > Aves > Passeriformes > Icteridae > Molothrus > Molothrus ater. The sequence continues at coordinate 11,981,047 of NC_050496.2, read as the reverse complement.
ACAAGCTGATTAACCAGCCCAATTAGCACAATTGTTCGCAGGAGGATTTGGGGGCAGGGGCAGCAGTGGTGATGGGTGGGGTGGGACAATGGCTGGAAAGGGATTGGCCCTGCTGGCCAGAGCAGGATTGCTGCCAATGGCCACAGTGGGATCAGTGACCGTGGACAGAGTGGCTTTGGTGACAGGAGCCAACAGAGTGGAACCGATACCCATGGCTGGAACAGGATGGGTGCCAATGGCTGGAATGGGACATTGACAATGGGCTGGGCTGGAATTGGTCCTGATGGCCTGAGTGCAACTGGTGACAATGGCTCAGTGGGATCAGTGCCTGTGGCGGGGTTGGAATTGGTGACAATGGACACAGCAGGGTCACTGATGATGACTGGAGTAGGACTGGTGCCAACTAGTGCCAAAGTGGGATCAGTGACCATGGCCAGACTGAGGCTTCTGCCCAGGGCCAGGACAGGACCAGTGCCAGTTGCTGGACCAGGAGTGGCTCTGATGGCTGGAGTGTGACCAGTGCTCACGCCCAGAGCAGGACTAGCACCAACATCCACTCTCCCCCAGGTGTGAATGTCTCTGCAAACCAGGACGAGGAGCTGAACCACGAGACCTTCCAGCTGCAGATCGACCGCGACACCAACAAGTGCAGCCTCCACACCAACACCGGCAGCTACTGGACCCTGGTGGCCCACGGGGGCATCCAGGCCGTGGCCACTGAAATGTGAGTGAGGCTGCAGCGTGGGGTTCAGAGATGGTTTGGGGGGACACAGGCACCCCTAATTCATGCTGTCCCTCTGTCACCAGCGCTGCCAACACCATGTTTGACATCGAGTGGCGCGGGCGGCGCGTGGCCCTGCGCGCCAGCAACGGCCGCTACGTCTGCACCAAGAGGAACGGGCAGCTGGCAGCTGTCAGCGACACCGTGGGTGAGTGCTGGGGGGCACGGGGGGGACGGGGGGTGCCGCGGGGTGCTGAGGGCTGCGTGCTGCGCAGGGGAGGATGAGGAGTTCACTCTGAAGCTGATCAACCGGCCCATGCTGGTGCTGCGGGGGGAGCACGGCTTCGTCTGCTACCACCGGGGCTCCAACCTGCTCGACTCCAACCGCTCCGTCTACGACGTCTTCCACATCAGCTTCAGCGACGGCGCCTACCAGATCCAAGGTGGGTGGGCGGAAGGGGGGCTATGGGGTGGATGGGGTGGCCCTGGGGCTCCATCCGGCCCGCACTGACACCCCCGGGGCTCCCCGCAGGCCAGGGGGGCAAGTACTGGTACGTGGCGAGCAGCGGCTCGGTGTGCAGCGACGGGGACCTGTCCGAGGATTTCTTCTTCGAGTTCCGGGAGCGGGGCCGCGTGGCCATCAAAGGGAAGAACGGGCGGTACCTGCGCGGGGACCCCGCGGGGACGCTGCGCGCCGACAGCGAGTCCGTGCTGCGGGCCACGCTCTGGGAGTACTGACCCACCCCCGGAGCCCCCCCCGCGGCCACCCCCCGGCCCCTGTCCCGGCAATGCGGGGTGGTGGCAGCTGCGTCCCCGCCCCCGCGACTCACGGCATTAAAGTCACCTGGAGCACAGCGCGGCACCCACCGCGTCCTCCTTCCCATGGAGATCCAGCCCTGTTTCCCTCCCAGGAGCGCGCAGACCCCGTGGAAGGGGCTGATCCGGGGGCCAGGGGGATGCAGGGACCCCCAGGGCGCCACACGGGATGGGGGCGTCAGCAAAGCCACAGCAGGCAGGAGCCCGAGGGGGTGGCTCCTCTGCCAGGCTGGGGAGCAGGGGGGTGGCACTGGAAGACCCCCACCCCGAGAGCTGCCAGGACCCTCCGGGAGGATGGAAAGGAACAGAGCCAGGCACGGGGTGAGCAACAGGATCGTTTTCATGGCAGACGACAGAGTTACAGACAGTGGAGAGGTGCGGGAGGGGCCGGGGCCGGACCACGCCGCACCAGCATGGAGATACGAGATCATTTATAGAAACAACGGGGGAGCGGAGACCCCCTCCCCTGCCCAGCAGAAAACGGGGCTCCCCCGGGCACAGCACCCTGTTTGTCCTGATCCTGAAGGCGGCTCGGGGGGCTCAGCCCGCGGCCGGCCCGGCTCGGCACGGCCACTACACTACCACGGATCCACAAGACAGCGCGGCCCCGGGGGGCTGCCCCGGCCTGGCCGGGCTGGGGGGCGGCGGGGCAGGGCTGGGCCAGCCCAGGAGCCCCCGCTCCGCCACCGGAGCCCCGAGACGCCCCCGGTGCTGCCGACAACACGACCACGAAACACGCACAGACACACCCCCCGCCCAGACCGGCCACCGGCCCCGCTCCTGCTCTGGTGGGGTGGGGTGAGGTGGGGGGCTCTCCCGTGGGCCCCCACCCCGGCCGGCGGGGTTTGGGGCGGGCTGGCCGCCCCCCGCTCACAGCAGGACCAGGCTGGGGTTCCGCAGCTGCCGGTAGATGTTCAGGAGCTTCTCGGTGGCCGTGGCAGAGCCCTCAGCCCCGTCCCCGCCCAGGGGCGGCTGGTCCCGGAGGGTCTGCGCCTCCTTCAGCAGCATCTGCGGGAGCGGGGCCGGGGTGAGGGACGGGCTGGGGTGGGGTCCCCACGGGGAGGGAGGGGATCGGGGGGCTCACCTCGTGGTTGGCCTGGATCTGCCGCAGGTACTGCATGCGGAGGTCGGGGGGGCCCGAGCCCTGCGCCGCCTGCTCCAGCACCAGCGCCTGTGCCAGGCAGGGAGGGAGGCAGGGAGGGTGCTGGGGGAGCTGGCAGCACCCAGCCCCAGGGACCCCAGCCCCAGGGACCCCCAGCATTGGGAGCCACAGCTCCAGCAGTCCCCAGATCCTGGGAGCCCCAACCTTGGGAATTCCCAGTCTCAGGGAATCTGAGCCCCACATCTGGGACCCCCAGGTCTGGGGACCCCCAGGTGCTGGTGCTGGTCTGTCACACCATGGTGCCACAGAGACACCCCCCACTGCACCCCAGGCTCCATTCCAGGGGGTTTGGGGTCACTTGGGGTGCCCCTGGCCCGGGGGGGTACCTGTATGCGCCGGATGACGGCGTGGTGTGTCCTGCACATGTGGGCCAGGGACGGGCTCTCCATCAGGATCTCCACAGCCTGGATGGGACCTGCAGGGCTCAGGTCATTCATGGCCACCTGGACAGTGAGAGCAGTGTCACTGCCACCCTCGCTGGCAGTGGGGAGCCAGAGCCCCTCCCCACAGGCACCAGGTTCCCCAGAAGGCTCCAGACACCCCCAAACCCTCCCACCCTCCCAGGAGCAGTTGTCCCCAGCCTGGTGCTACCAGGTGAGCCCTGGCAGAATGAACACTGTCACTCATCACCCTGGGGACATCTGAGCTCTCAGGTACAAATCCACCTGTGCCAGGTTCCTGGGGGCCCCTCAGGTGGGGTCAGGCAGGAGAGCTGGGCAGAAATCCCTGTTTTCCCTGTGCCTTTAGAGGGGAATTCTGCACGGGGTGGATTTACAACCCAAATCCCAGTGCATTTTCTAGAACCAAAGAAATGTGGAGAGGGAGGGAAATGACCACAACCTTTGGGAAGCCCAGGGTTGGGAGAACAGACTGGGAATGCTGCCTGTGCAGCCCAGGGGAGGGGGTCAGAATGGCGTGGCCATGCACCCACTCATCTCCCTGGCTCCAGGAAGGAGCTGGCTTTGTGGGATGGAGCTTCCCTGCAGGCTGACCCATTCCTTGGCTCAGGGCTAACCCATTCCTTGCCTCTCTGACGAGCAGCTGGACGTGGGCACCGTCGGGTGCCGTGCCACACACCGATGCCACCTCCGTGCTGCTCAGCGCCTCGGCCCCGGGGTTCTCAGCCAGCAGCCAGCGCAGGGTGGCACAGCAAAGTGGGACATCTGGGGACCAAAGGACAGAGAAGAGATGTGACACTGCTGACAGCGTGTGCCTGAGACAGCCCCTAAGGGGGCAGGGGTAACAGAGGACCCCCCCACATTGGGACACGCAGAGTTGTGCCACCGCCACATGTGCCAAGGCAATGGGGAGGCAGTGGGGTCACACAGCTCTCTGTGTCCAAGTGAGGGGCTGTGACAGTGCCACCCTGCCAGCACCCCTGCCCCAGGAACCTTCTGTGACTCCTGGGATGCTCCTCTCCAGGGACCCACCTGTTTCCGAGGTTTTGAGAGCACTTTTCAGCAGCTCTGAGGACACCCGGATGGACGCTGCCGAGGGGGGCAGGTTCTCCTCTGCCGGGGTTTTCCCCTCCTCGGGTTCAGTCTGTTCCTGGGACACTTTGAGGAAGGTCTCCACAGGGTCTGAGGGGGCAGGGGGGGCGCTGGGCCCGGGGGGGCTGCTCCCGAAACGGAGGCACTGGAGCATGTCAATGGTGCATTGGCTGAGGGGCAGGCAGATCCCCTCCCTGTCTGGGGACAGCAGGGGCGAGTCGTCAGGCAGGAAGTCATCCAGGTCCTCGGAGGAGTCGGAGCCACTGCCCAAAATATCCCTCAAACTGTAGTAGAGGGCACAGGAGATGGTCAGAGGCAGGTCCAGCTTGGTGTCGGCAGCGGGGCCGAGGGGCAGCGTCAGCTCCCGCTTGTTGCCAGGGAGCAGCTGGTCAATGGGGAAGGTGAAGGTGGTGGCCGAATCCATGGATTCCTCCTCTAAGGCACAGGGGCTGGCCAGGAGCTGGACACAGAGGGTCCAGCCCTCCTCCAGGCTGTACTCGCTGCAGTTTTCCAGCAAGCAGGAGATGGTGACGGTGTCCTGGAGCAGGAGGCAGCTCCAGTTGGCAGTGACGGTGCAGGCGATGGGCTTGTGGCCCTCCTGGCTGGAGAGCAGCGCCGCGCTCACGTTCATCACCTGGTTCAGGCTGGCCAGGGCTCGGTTCCTCTGGTCCACGGCCTTCTTCAGGAAGGACACTCTGCAAGGACAATGTGACAGGGATGAAACAACGGGAGGGACACCGGGATGGCGCTGTGCTGCCAAGCTGAGCCGCTCCTGGCGTGATCCCACCGCCACAGGAAACCTCCAGCTTCTCTGCCATGGCAGCCACAGATCCATGTTCCCATCAGAGCTGAGCCTGTGGAGTCTGGCTCTGGACAGCCAGACCTCAGGAATCCCCCTGTGGATGGAGGGGGGCTCACCCCCAGCCCCTCCCCACACACAGCTAGCCACAGAGGATGGAGGCATGTGCCTGCCCTGCCTGTCACTGCCGGCTTGGCACGCGTGGCAGGCGCCTGGCACCCTGCCTGTGCCACCTTCTGCTGCCATGGCTGCCGCTGCCAGCCCGCCCACGGCGCTGGGGGTGGCTGTGCCATGGGAGGGGGCTGCCCTCAAACACTGGTTTTATATTATCGAGGCTGGGGGGGCTTCCCAGCCAGGAAAGGTAAATGCTGGAGCAGTTTTCCAAGAGAAAAGCTCGAGGAGAGATGGGGGTGTTCAGCCTGGAGAAAAAAAGGCTCCAGAGAGACATTAGGGCCCCTTGCAGTGCCTAAAGGGGCTCCAAGGGAGCTAGAGAGGTACTTTGGACAAGAGCCTGGAGTGAAGGATAAAGAGGAATGGCTTCCCACTGCCAGAGGGCAGGGTTAGATGGGATATTGGGAAGGAATTGTTCTCTCTGAGAGTGCCCAGAAAAGCTGTGGCTGCCCCTGGATCCCTGGCAGTGTCCTAGGCCAGGCTGGGCAGGGCTTGGAGCAACCTGGGACAGTGGAAGGTGTCCCTGCCCCTGGGGGTGGAATGGGATGAGCTTTAAGGTCTCTCTTACCCGAACCATAATTAATTACTGGCAATGACCTGCACAACCCCGAGCTTGGTGCCACCTTTACCTCTCTGAGGTGTCCCCTATGCCCGACAGCAGCTCCTTGATCCTCCGGCCGATCTCAGCAGGGGTCAGCTCCACGTCCGGCTCCTCGGGGCTGCACAGCCCACAGGACACGAGGCGGCCCTTGGCCGACAGGGCCAACAGCTCCGACTCCCCTGCGGGCACAGACGGGGTAGGTCAGGGGTCAGGAAGGGAGCAGGGCCTTTCTGGATGGCTGAGGTGGGGGGGACAGGGAGCAGCATGGCACTGCCTCCCCAAGGCAGTGGGGTGTGATGGAGACAGACATGGATCACCACAGCACAACCTGCTCACACACAAAGCCCTGAGAGGGGACACCACCCACCCTGTGCCCGCCACTCCCCAGCCAAGGCCAGCAGCACCCAGCTGTCACACAGAGGCCCAGCTGGTGGCACAGGCTCTGTGGGCAGCCAGTCCAGAGGCACGTTGAACACCCCCTTTTTGGAGGGAGCCTGATCCGAGCTGGCTTGGGGCTGTCCCACAGCTGCCAGAGCTGGCCAGGTCCTGCAATGCCAAGCTGAGGCACTGGGAATGAGCAGGGACGAGCAGGAATCACAATGGACAAGAACAACTTGCAAAATCAAGGGAGCCAACAAGGATGAAAGATGGAGCCCCACCCAACCCACACGGAGGTGGACAGAGAAGAGGTGATATCCCACCCTGCTGCCCCCAGTACCTTCCGAGGCCCGAGAGGACAAGGAAAGAGCCACCACGCTACAGATACTCAGGCTGGCTGGGGACAGCACAGGGGGCAGCACGCCGGCGCCGCTCTCCGTGTCCTCGGGGTCCGAGGAGTCGCCCGCCCAGTCCAGGTCGACGGCGGAGATGTCGGAGTGGGTGCTGTAGTACATGCGGGAGCCGCTGCCGCAGGCCGCGCACAGGATGGGTCCCCGCAGGTAATACTCCCTGAGCTCCGGCACCGTGGCCTCCTCCCGCTGATCCGCCTTCACCGCCACCATCTTCCCGTAGTGGCCCACGGCCACCACGCAGTCACAGCCGGGCTCTCCCGAGGGCTGCTCCGTGTCGGTGTCATCGTCGTCGTGTCGTCGTCGTTGTCGTCGTCGTGTCCGCGCCGCTCGGTGCGCAGCGCCCCGATGAACACGATGGGCTCCTCCAGGTGGTGCAGGATCTTCACGGGTGGTGCTGGTGTGGACACGTCACGGCAGCCGTCGGCGGCGGGCGAGGAGCTGAGGGCTTTGAGGGGCACGGAGCAGAGCTGCCCGTCCGGGAAGCCGCACAGGATCATGGGAGACTCCAGCATGGCCACGTCGATGCCGAAGAGGAGGCTGAAGAGGGGCTCCTCCAGCACGAAGCCCCCCGAGCACCAGAGCCCCTGGGTGCCGGGCGCGGCCGCGCAGCACAGCACGGGCAGGAAGCAGGAGGGCGGCGCGTCCCCCGCCGTGTCCCCGGGCGGGCTCCCGGGGCAGAACTCCACCTGGCTCACCTGCCGGTACGGGGGCCCGTCCTGCTCCGGGCGCGGCAGCTCGTGCAGCCGCATCCACCACTTGCCCTCGTCCTGGGCCAGCGTGATGACGAAGGTGCTGAGCAGGGTGAACATGCTCAGGCTGGCGTCGGGGAAGATGCAGGCGTCCGCTTCCACCGGGAAGACGCCGGAAGGGCCGTTGCTTTCTTGGCCGTCGCCGTCCGTCTGCTCCATTAACCTTTGGGAAAACAGGGAAGAGCTCTGAGCCAAGCTGTGGGGAGAAGCCAGCGTGTGCCTTGGCCGCCTCTTTGCCTGGCCCTGGGAAGTGAGCTCCTGCAGGAGAGCTTTTAGCAGCGGCAGAGATGGATCCAGAGCCTCACGTTTCCCATGGCAGGCAGGGCAGGCCTGGGATGGGGTCACCCCTGCTCACCTGCTCTGCTGCTCCAGGGACACGCAGTAGATCCCGCTGTGGGCACACAGGATGTAGAGCTGCCGGGGCTGGGGCAGCAGCTCCACGTGCCACACCTGGTCGGGGCAGCGGAACACAGCCTGGCAGGAGGGACACAACCAAATGTCACCTCCCACGGCACCCGCGGGGGCGGCAGGGACAAGGAGGCTCCTAGGGGGATCCAAAGCGGTTTCCAGGGACAAAGGGATCCCTGAGCAGCACCCAGCTGGGTGTTCCCGGGCAGGGGGGTGGGAGAGGGGCTGAGGCAGCCTGTCATTCCCGCTCCCTGAGGGGAAGGCAAACAGGGAGCAGGGTACGTGCTCTACTTTGCCGAGCGGGAGCGCAGTGTGGGAGGCAGATCCCGCTCGTACAGCGGTGGATTTCTTAGAAATGATAATCAGAACAAATTAACAAAGGCAGCAGCGTGTCAGTCAGGGCGCTGTGACAGCGGGGACAGCAGCCAGGCCTGGGGGAGAAGGGAGAGAAGCCCCTGTGCTGGGGGGAATGAGCCTGTGCAGTCTGTGTGTCCCACAGGACTGGGAGAGGGGCCAGCTGGCAGCACCCCCAAACCCCAACAAACCCCAGCGCAAAGGATGCTGCTTGTAGGGTTTGTGTGTTGGATGCTGACAGAGGGAATCCAGGGATAGGGAAAGGGGTGTCCCCATGGGATGGGGGGCACAGTGAACCCCCACCTCTCCAAGCCCCTCACCTTGAGCACTTTGCCCTCCTGGTCGTACACGTAGACGAACTCGGTGCCATTGGAGAGGTAGATCTCATTCTCGTGGCACAGCACCCGCGGCTTGCCCGCCACCAGCCCCCCCACCGGGCAGCAGAATCCGGCCAGGTAATCCACCCTGTGCCCCACCTGCGCCATGGTGCCGGCCTGGGGGTGTGGGGAGGGGGCACCGAGGGTGTGAGGGGCTGAGCCAGGACCTCCGAGTGGTGGCAGTGTGTGGTGACACAGCCCTGCAGACCCCTGTGCCCCACAGCCCCTTCCTCCCCGAATGAGACCCTAAGGCCCAACCCCACAAGCAGCCCCCTCCCAAGCATCAACCTCAGTCCCCCCATTCCCACCTCCACGGCTCCCAGACCCCCCCACATCACAGTCCTTGTACCCCAGACCCTCCAGACCCACCCCAGAGCCCCCCACATCACAGTCCTTGTACCCCAAATCCCGCCACATCACAGTCCTTATACCCCAGACCCCTCCCATCACAGTCCTTGTACCCAAGACCCACCCCAGATCCCCCCCCATCACAGTCCTTGTACCCAAGACCCACCCCCGACCCCCCCACATTACAGGCCTTGTATCCCAGACCCCCAGACCCCCCCGACCCCCCCGACATCACAGGCCATGTACCCCAGACCCTGTCCTACAGCCCCCCCCATACTCAGACCCCCCCCCCAGGCCCCCCCCAAGCCCAGCACCACGGGCAGCCCCCCACCCCAGACCCATCCCCGCCCAGGCCACAGCCCCCCGCCCAAACCCCCGCCCCTCTCCCCCCCATCCCACCCCCCCCAATCCCTCCCGGAGGGGCCGCGGGTACCGGGCGGGGGGCGCGGGCGGCTCCGCTTTACGGCTGCGCGGCGGCCGCCGCAATGGGCGGGGGGGAATTTACGACAGGCCGTAAAGCGGCGCGGGGCGGGGGGGGCGGCTCCCGGGGGTCGGTACCGGGAGGGGAGGAACCCCCACCCCCATCCCGGCACGGGGGGCGGTACCGGGGGTCGGTACCGGGAGGGGAGGAACCCTCGTCCCATGAGTGACCCCCCCCATCCCGGCACGGCGGGAGAAAGGAGCGAGTCGGTGCTGGCGAAGTGGCTTTATTGATAGAGAGAGAGAGGGGCCGGGTGCGACCCCCGAGGGGGGCAGAGACCCCCCCCGAGCTGACCCTGACCCACGGGGATGGACCCCCCAAAAGTCTGGCTGAGACCCCCAAGCGATGACCCTGAGCCCCCCGGCTTGAGACCCCCCAAGAGATAACCCTGAGCCCCTCAGCTTGAGACCCCCAAGCGATGACCCTGAACCTCCCAAATGATGACCCTGAGACCCCCAAGCGATGACCCTAGCCCCCCAGCCTGAGCCTCCCCAGGTGATGTCTCTGCCCCCCGTTTTACCGAACCCCCCCCAAAGTGATGTCCCCAGTCTGAGCCCCCCAGCCCTGCCCCTGTCCCCCAGCCTGGCTGAGCCCCCCAAGCCCTGCCTGTCCCCCAGCCTGGCTGAGCCCCCCAAGCCCTGCCCCTGTCCCCCCAGCCTGGCTGAGCCCCGGGCCCGGGCCGGGGTCGCTCACGGCGGGGTCCCGGGGGCCCTCCGGGGGTTTTGGGGGATCCCTCCCCGGCGCGGGGGGGCTGCGGCGCCCCGGGCCCGGCTCAGCTGCTCCACGGAGGCTTCGAGGTGGGCGAAGCGATCCGAGAGCCGGCCCAGCTGCTCCTTCAGGCCGCGGAAATCCCGGTACAGCTCGTCCAGGGCCCCCGAGAGCGCCGGGATCCTAAGGGCGTGGTGCCGTGAGGGCAGAGACCCCCAGAAATCCCCCGAGGGACCCCAAATATCCCCTCAGGGACCCCCGGATCCCCCGGCCCCTCACCGGCCGTAGTCGGGCAGCACGGTCTGGTGGTCGGACAGCAGCAGGTTCCTCAGCTGGGAGGTGATGGCGAATTTCCAGTTGTCCAGTACCAGCGTCAGGTTGGCGCAGCCCCTCGCCGGGGGTCTCTGGGCTGGAGGGGCCGGGCTGGGACCACGAGCAGCCCCCCAGGAGCAGGAGCCTCACCCCGGCCCCACAGCCGGGCCGTTCCCCGTGCCCACCCCTGGTGGGAAGGGGTCCCGAGGGTGGGAATGGAATTACCGAGTGCTCCATTGTCCCACGGCGCCGGCCGCCGGCCCGGCCTGGCCGCGCAGCCCAGAGCGGCGAGCAGCAGCAGGGGCAGCAGCCGGGCCATGTCCCCGTGTCCCCCGGGGCTGCTGTCCCTCCCCAGGGCAGGTGCCACCTCCCCCGGTCCCGCTGCCGCGGCCGCTCGCCGGGCTGCGCTCCCCGGCTCTGGCTCCCGCCGCTCCCGCTCCCCCTTCTCCAGCCTGGGGCTGGCACCGGGCCCGGCCGCACGCGGCTCCGGGGCTGATTGCAAACAGACCGCGGACACAGCCCGGACACACAGCCCCGGCGGAATGCGGAGCGTCCCGGCCCGGCGGTGATGGAGTGCAGGTGGCACGGGCCCCGGTTCCCCTGGGGAATGAGGAGCGTCCCGGCAAGTGACAAAGCGTGGGAGGCACGGTGCTGTGTCCCCCCGTTCCAGCTGGGAACACGGAGCATCCTGGTCCCATCCTGGCACAGAGGTGGCACCGTGCTGGGGCACAGTGTCCCCACATTCCCACTGGGAACAGAGCCAGCCTCACCCGAGGTGACAGAGTGCAGGAGACAGCAGTGGGACAGGGTACCCCAAATTCCACTGGGAACACAGAGCATCCCAGCCCCACCCTAGGTGACAGAGTGCAGGAGACAGTGGTGGGACACAAGATCCCCCAAATTCCACTGGGAACACAGAGCATCGCAGCCCCATCCTCACCCAGCTAGGGAGGCACACACTGGGGTGCAGCGTTCCCCCATTCCCGTTGGGAGTGTGGAGCACCCCAGGGACAGGTGACAGAGTGCAGGAGGCTCTGGTTTGAGGTGCTTTTATTCCACGTTACTTGCAGCCCCCGCGCCTGGGTCAGCCCAGCCCGGCCCGGGCGCTCCCAGCGCTGCATCCCCAAACCCCAGCACACCCAGGGGAAAAGCAACCGCAGCCCGGAGCCGGGCCTTGGGATGAAGCCTTTGGAAAGCCCCAGCGAGGGGCGGGGGGTCCCTGCCCCACTGGGGTCTGGGCAGTGCTGTCCTGGAGCAGGACAGGCCCTCTGGACCCCTCCCATGAGGGGACATGGGGCAGTGCTGGAACTGGTGCCCCCAGGATTGAACCAGAGTCAGGGCTGAGGAGCTCCAGGATGGGTCTGGGGGTCAGTGGCCCTGTGAGATGAGGGCTGAGCCCCTCCAGCATCCACCTGCCCCTCTCCCCTGCCCAGTGGTGCCCAGGACAGCCCCAGCTGGGGGCTGAAGGGAGACTGGGGGGCAAGACCCTTGAGCCCCAGCTCTGGCCAGGACACGCTCCGGAGAGATGGGAAGGCACCAACTGCAGGACTGGCTCCCAGGGCACGATGGAGGCCAGGTTGGGTGCCTGAGTTACGTGGCTACCCTGCAACCCTTCCCTGGGAGCCCAGCCATGCACAGTGAGGGGACACGGCACCAGGAGGGGACGCCCCTCCTGTAGCCCCCACGGGGTGCCAGAGCTCACCAAGCAGTGCCAAGCCACGAGCTGGCATGTGCCCACCCCATGCTCGGTGTCCAAGGGTGCCTGTCCTGCTCTGGGAATGTGACAGCCACCTGCCCGTGCCACCGGGGACGGTCAGTGCCGGAGCTGTCGGGATCCAGGCACTCAGGCGGGCAGGGAATGAGAGCAAAGCTGTGGGCAGGGAGATGCCAAAGCCTCCCTCTCCCCTTGGGTAGGAAGCGGGCACGGGCAGCTCCCTAAGCCCCCCAGCTCCCCCAGGGCAGGCTGGCAGCAGCTGAGGGTGGTGGGGGGCCAGCCGAGGCACGGGCTGAGGAAAGCGTTGGTTCTCCGGGCTGGGAGCCCCCAGAAGGGAGCCAGGAGTAACCGGGGGGCTGGAGCCACCCGTGCCTGGCTCTGCAGCCCGGGCTGGAAGCTGCAGGGAGGAGAGGGAAGGGACAGGCGCCGCTCCGGATGGCTCCGGGCAGAGCGGGGCTAGGAGCGGGGCAGGCTGCACATCTCGCAGTGGTCCGTGCCCGGCTGGTTCATGAAGGTGCAGTGCTGGCAGGGCCACATGGCCGCGGCCACGGCGTGCGACGAGCCCCCCATGGCGCCGTACTCCTGCAGTCCCGGCAGAGGGACGCCCACCGTGCCTGCGGGAGAGAGCCCGGGGCAGTGCTGGCATCCCGCTGCACACCCCACCCTGCAGCCCCCTCACCAGCCCTGCCCCGGCCCTGCAAGTGCTCCAGGACAGCTTGGATGGGGCTTGGAGCAACCTGGAAGATGAACTTCAAGATCCCTTCCAACCCAAACTATTCCAGGGTCCCGAGACCAAGCAACAGCTTCCCCCCAACAAGCCTCCAGTAGCCTCTGTGGCAGCTTGGAAGCAGCTCCCAAGCCAGCTCAGCCAAGGGACAAGGGACCCCCCTCCCTGAGGGACACCCAGCCCCAGGGACCCCCCTCTTACTGCAGAGCTGCTCGATGGTCGCCCACTGCTCTGATTTTTTCCAGGTCTGTGCAAGCTCCTCATTTTTGGTCCTCACGGCTTCCAGCAACAAGCTGATGCTGTCCTGGAAGTCACAGGTGGGAAATGAGCACTGGGGACCCCTCCAGGGCAAGGCAGGACCCTGAATCTGAGATGTTCCCCCTTTCCCAACAACCTTGGGGTGCCCCAGTTTATCCCTCTGTTCTCCAGCATTCAGACAGATCCCAACACCCCTAAAGCTCCTTTCCTCTGCTCCCAGGAGTTATTCCCTACCCCTGCGGGCCAGTGTCCTGACACTGCGGGCCAGCCCCACCCTCCAGAGCTGCAATCCCCCCACGCTGGAGCACTCCAGCCCCCATCCCTGTTCCCATCCCGATCTCCAGCTGCCCACGGTCATCCCGGCTGCCTCGCACATGCGCAGCCTCTGGCAAACACGGCCCAGCTGGATCTCCCCGGGAAGCTCCGGGGCAGCCGCCAGGCCCCGGTGCCCAGCCAAGGGCAGCAGAGCTGCACAGCCAGGACCTCGCTGGCCTTGAGCTCTGGGGGCTCAGATCTCCTCAGCGTTCCCACCAAATTCCTGACTCTGAGATAATTTTTAAAACATTTCCAGCTCTGGGAGCTGCAGCCAAGTTGGCTCTGGGATCATGTGGACAACAACCCCCCTCAGTGCTCCCAGCAGCTCAGAGGCTTTGTGTTTAGAGTTTAAAAGAGGTTTTAAAACCCTTTAAACCTTCTCCCAACAGCTTGGTCAGGAAGAGCCAGCACAAGGCTCTGCCCAGGGTCATGGGATGGCAGAAATAGTCACCTTCACCCTCCTGAGGGACCCCTGGAGGGGCTGAGGGCCCTGGGATGGGGGGGATGGTGTGGGGACAGGACCCTCCCAGCCCCGTTACGTACCCGCAGAGGCATGACCTCATTTGTGACCAGGAAGAGGAGCAGATGGAAATCGGAAATGATGTCTAGGAAAATGGAGGAAGTATTTTGGGACAGGTATGTGGCCAAACTGTGGAAGTCCTGGGGAGAGGGGATAGTAATGAAGAGAAGTCAATTCCTATTTGGATCCACTAACAGATATTCCTGTCCCTCTGGCTATTGTCTGCAATGTGCAGGGACATTCCCAAAATCAGATCCCCACCCAGCTGACTGAATCCCAGCTAACAACTTCCAGGAAAAATGATCTCTGGGCCTACAGAAGCTCCTCTTGACCAACCCCAGCACCGACAGAGCTGATCTCAGATCCAAGAGGTGCTGAGGGGGAGCCAGGCAACTCCAGCCTTGTTCCTACAGAAAAGAGGGAGAAGAGGACATCCCATCCCATCCCATCCTCTGCCTTGACCTCTTGCAGGAGCTTTCTGTGCTTAAAGATTCCATCCAGGAAGAGAAGAGAGCAGGAACAGAGCCCAGTCTCAGCAGGTTTGTGCTGTCAGCATGGGGCTGGAGCCCCCTGGCCCCTCTGGAGCTGCCTGGCAGGCACAGGGAGCCCTGATCCCATCGTGGATGTGGCAGGAGCTCAGCACCGGCTGGCAGCCGGCATTGGCATGCAGACACTGCTCCGTGCAGGAAGGACCTTGGCAGGCTGAGTCAGGAAGGGGTGACTCGAGGGCACAGCTGTGCCTCTGCAGATGTCAGCGAGCACGAGGGAGGCAGAGCCCATCCCCAGGGAACCCAGGAATCCCATCAGGAATCTCCCCTCACCTGAGTTTCTCCCAGCACATCGCGGTTCTCGATGGGGAATGGGTTTTGAGAAATAGAAAAAGTGTAGACTGGATCCTTGGGGAAAGTTGTGGTAATCTAAAAAAAAAAAAAAAAAAAAAAATCCAAGAAAGGATAATCAGAGACCAGTGGGATATGGGAAGCAAGTCCAGATAGCTGAGAACAGCCATGGCTATGATCTCAGCTCAGCCAAACAGTGAGGCATCCTGCAGGGATCTGATGGCTTTTAATTCAATTTAAAGTGATATTCCATCACCACACCCCTTGGCTCCCTTTCTAAGGAAGCTGGAGGGACATGATGGGTTTGGTCCTGACAGATGCCATGGAGAGCATCCCTCTCTGTACAGGTCACTGGGATAGAGCAATCCTGGCACAGCTGTGCCCTGTGCCAGGCAGATGCTGCTGGAGAGAGGTCCTGGGGGGATCCTAATGCAGGTTCCAACCCTCTGTTTTCATCCCATGACACCCCAGGTATCCCAGGAACAGGTGCCTTCACTCCTGCAGGAATTCCCGTGCTCTGGCACTGCCTGTGCCAGGGGCAGCTGGACCTGAGAGGCTGCTCCAGGTGGATCTAATGGTTGTTGGCAGCACCTCCAACTCCAGCAGTATCATCTGGCATCCCAATTATTTGCTTTCCTGCCTTCCACACTGTAACTTTGTTTCCCAGCCCCAGGGCTGAGCTGTGCCGTGCCTGGCAGCAGCTCTGCTCCGGCCAAGCCGTGCCAGAGTGAAATTCCCTCCTCCAAGAAAAGGCATTTCTGGACAACCTGCTGAGTCACTCCAAGGAGATGGATCCCTAATTGCTGCTCTGGAGTTTCCTCATTAGGCAGTGCCCGGGACACAGGTCCATGGGGCTGCTGCTTCCTGGCCATGTGGCTCTGGGCCAGCTCAGAGCCCTGATAAGGCACCAGGCAGTGTTTTCCTGGAAAACAAATGTGTTCCTGGCACCACACCGACCCCACGGAGCAGGGCAGCCACCTCCCTGCTAGCAATGCCTGGCAGCAGCAGGCAGAGGAGGATAATCTGTGTCAGGAATCACCTCCACTGGTAATTTCAGAGTTTGCCCCCCTGTGACCATCTCCAGTGGGAAGCAAACACATGCAGGGGATACTCACATCTATGATGAGGTACTCGACCGGGAGCGGGCGAGCCAGCTGAGTGATCTCGTTCCCAAACTTGTCTATGTCCTGAAAGAAAAAGAGTTGGATTATTGCTGAGCATGGAAGTGGTGTGAAGCCCAAGGGATCCTGCCCTGGAGATGCTCATGCAGAATCCTGGGCTCTGGCAGATCACTGAGGGTGTGGAAAAGAACCTGGATGGGTGGTGCAGGGCTGCCCAATTCCCTGCTGCTTCCTGGGGTTGGAGATCTCTGTAATTCCAGCATCTCTGGAATCATGATCTCTGTTTCCTTGTGAGCCAAGAGACTGCAGAGTGACAAACCACCTTGGGCTTCTCTCCACTAGAGAGAGGCTTGGAATGTCCATGGAGTGTAAAGCTGGGATTCTTGGGGTTGTTGGACTCCATGATTCCTTCCAACTGCAGGTATCCCATGATTAAAAATGTCATTTAGGCAGCAGCTCCATGTCAAAGAGAGGGACAGGTCACCTCTGCCTCCTCAGCCCAGGCAAACCTGCCTTTCTGCAAATCCAGGAGTGCCTCAACCAACTCTTCATCTGGGAACTGGGAATCCAGGCACTTCCTCGCACCCAGACCCTTGGAACCAGCACATCCCATGGCGTAAACTTGTTTTGTTTTGCCAGACGAAGGGAACATAAAGTTTAATTAGGCAGACAAACGGCCGGCATATGTTCATTAATCATAACCTGACAATTAGACGTGATTGATGTCAAACACACCGGGTTCAAACGCCGCTTCGGAAATAAATCCCGGAGAACTGACACTTTTCATTAAAGATTCCGTACGAGGGGGTTGTGTTTTCTCCCTAAATCATCACTTAACGTGGCATAAATCATTCATGGAGCCCCACATAAATCATACGCCCATAATTCCCAGTCAGGGACGTTGTACTGGACGTTCCATGGGCCCTCAGTGGCGGGAGCTGGATCTGGAGCTGTCACCCCCCAAAGGTGACAAAGCCCTGCTCTTCCCGTGTGGGATGGGAGCAGCATTCCATGGGCTGAGCCAGGGAGCACCACGGCTGACTCCAGGACTCCCTCCCCTCTCTCCCAGCCGTGTTTTCTCCCAGAGAACACCACTCCCCCGCTCTCCCTGGTGTTTACACAGCACAGCTATGCGGAGCAGCAGCCAGCACCACCCCTCTCCCAGCCAGACCTCGCCCCAGCAGGCTCCAGCACGCTGCCCCCCTCCAGGCACAGCCCCCCTTCCCTTCCCGACCCCCTCCCCGAGCACCCCCTGTCCCCAGGAACTGTTCCCTCTGTAAAAAATCTCCCTTCCAGTCTTTGAAGTGCCTTTGAAAGGCAATCCTGATAAGGATCTTTGCTCCTCGCACATGACAGGTTGTGGCCTCAGATCTCTTTGGCTCCGACAGGAGCAGGAGGAGCTGTGGAGCCTTTTTTTGGGAGATCACAGGACCCCAGAGCCAACCTGCTTCTAGATCTCAGTGATACCACAAGAGACAGGAATCAGATCCAATCAGCTTCCCAAACACAATCCTGCCCCTGCATGAAGGGACCTGCAACAACTCACGCATAATTAGCCCATCTGGAATTTATTTTCCAATCTAATTAAGTTCTAATATGCAGAAACATTTTTCCAGCACCTGTTGGCTTTAATCTCCCCCTCTGGGGATTTCCATGTTAAATGCCTGCTTTTTCATGGCATGCTGCTGAGGCCTCCGAGACATCCACAGACTGGAACTTTGCTCCCCTCAAGTCCCCTGATCCTGACAGGACAGTCCCTTCAAACACCAACATTCCTCTCCCACTACCATGATTATTTAATTATATTTTAAAGGCCTTAATGAACATCAAGTTGGGATTGCTGAGAGAAAGATTCTTCTCCTGACCTTGGCATCACCAGGACCCTCCCAGCATCCTGTTATTCCTGCAGCCTGAGACCCCCCAAAGCCCAGTGGTACCAGCTCCAAAGGGAGGCCAGGAAGGGGTTAATGGAGTGAGGAGCATTTGGCTTCAGGATGAAAATCCAGCAGCAAGGCCTGGAGGGTCTGGACAATGCATCAAGGCTGGCATTAGAGCCTTTCAACCCACTGTTGGAGGCAGGAGCTGCACAGGGATGAGGGAGAACAGGGAGAAGGGTGGGAACACAGACACCTCGGCAGGATGGAAAAACTTCTGGGTGGCCTCAGGATTATCCACGGAGGCTGAGGGGAGCTGCCAGCCAGGGGGGAGGCTCAGGATCCACGTCCCAGGACAGCCGCGAGCATCCCCCTGTCACCATCCCACGCTGCTGTCACCATCCCACGCCGTCACCGTCCCGTGCCGTGAGCATCCCACATCCCACGCCGTTATTCCCGACCTGCTCCCTCTGCTGAAGGCACGGCGGAGCTCGGCAGCCATCTGTCCTTCCATGTGTGAGTAAATCCCAGCTTTGCTCTTCCCTCTGCTGACTCGCAGGCGCCTTGTCCTGCCCCTCGCACGGGCAGCGCGGCTGAGGTGCAGAAACAAAGTGACTTCTCCAAGAGCAGCGACTTCTCCAAGAGCAAGTGACAGGTCAGGGAGAGTTGAAACCCTTCCCAGGAGACTCCTGCTGAGCTAATCCAGCATCCTCCTCCCCGGAGCAGCTGGGACATTTGAGGCTAAGGCGGCTCATGAGCTGGTGGGAGGGCAGCCAGGGAAGTCCTTCCCCGTCAGTGAACACTCCCTGCAGCCTGGCTCTCCCTGGGAAGAGGATTTCCAATGCCATGGTAGGACAGCCTGCCTCAGAGGTCCTGCTGGGCTCTAATAAAAGTAGGGCCCTGGCTTGGGTTGTCCCAGGGAGCGATGGGACACGTTTCACTGGTGCCAGGCCAGGGCTCAGACACGGCTCAGCCACAGGAGACCTCAGAGCACGTGTAGGACTTGAGGGCAAAGGGCTCTTGCACAACGTGTGTAAAGGGCCTTTGTCTTACACCACCCCAAAGAAACTCTGGGGGAATGTTCAACCATCCAAAGAACCTCTGGAGGCACATTAAAGCATCCTAAAGAAACTCTGGGGGGATGTTAAGGCAGCTGGAAAATGCAATTCACTGTGAGGATGACGATGACATCGTGTTTGCGCTGAGCTGTCACAAATACCTGTGATAAGAGACAAAGCCAGCCAGCCCCCAAAATCCAATTATCCAGGAGTTTTAAAGCGCCTGTAAAACATCAGGAATCTCTTCCCACAGTTGATGAAGCTAATGGTGGAGCAGTTCAGCACTGCAGAGCTCCAGTGGACTGGGAGGAGGTGACAGCTGGGATGGGGTGCAGCAGCCCAGGGAGGGATCCCCCAGCTGCACCCTGAGCACTCCCTCAGCGTTGAATATCAACCCAAGGTACATTCTCAATGAAATCCAAATCAAGCCAGCTGTTTCCTAAAACCAGATGGACAGAGGAGGCTGCTCAAGGACAAAAGACCGGATGGAAAATCATGTGGAATATTCAGCTGGGCTCACCCTCATCCAGCTCAGAAACTGGGTGAAGTGGCCGTTGCAACATCATCATCTTCACTCACAGGGTCCTTATCCCAACACGTGTCTGTGTCTGCACATCCTGGACTCCTTCCTGAGCTCTGTGTGCTGAGCTGGCCAAGCAGCACGTGCTGGTTATGCCCTGTTCCAGCTGGAACCAGTGCTGGGCCCTGATGCTTCCCAGACACCCCTGGAAGCTGGCAGGGATCCATTTATCCCTTATTCCTCCTGGCTAATCTCACCTGGGGAGGCACCTCAGAGCAAAGGAACTTGTTCTCACAGTCCCCAAAGCACTGGGGCAGAGCTCTCCCCTCTCCCCTCCTGAGCCAGGACAGCAATGGCTGCAGGTCCAAAGCCAATTCCATGGGGGTGGCTCCTCGGAGCAGCAGGCAAGGGGCCAACATAAAGCAAATGGTAAAGAAATACAGAAACCACCCAGCTGCAGGCTCAGGAAAACCACAGGACAATGCCAGTGCCATCAGCTTTCCCACTTCCATGGAAAAAAAGCAGCCTCTTTTCCCATTCACAAGCTGGAGGTGAATCCACCACGCTGCCCTGGGACAGAACCGAGTTCCACGGCTCCTGCCTCACATCTGGCTGTTCTATAAATACATCCACACTCCACAAACATCAGCCTCCTGGTCCTCATCCAATTAGAATTAATTTGTAGAGCTCCTTTCATCCTAAAGGGCTTTTCAGATGAATACTTGGATATTGTATGGGAACGCACACGGACTTTTCTCTTGCACGGTCCCAGAGGAAACAACAACTACTCCAAAGTGCAGCTTTCTCTCAAAAACTTGCTGAGGGGGGGCAGCACAGAGGGGAACCCCACATCACAGGCTGGGGACAAAGGGAGAACAGGGCGCTGGACCCCAAAGATTCCATCCTGTGCCACCAGATTCCTGCTCCTCCAGGAGTTCACTGGGGCTCGGACACGGCTGTTGTCACCATCCCAGGATGAGGTAGTGTCTCTGATCTCAAGCCTTGCACATTTAATGGGACCCCAAAGGTTTCCCAAGCCAGGAGTGACTAAGCTTTCCACAGATATAGGAACATTCAAAAATAATTGAGGGATCCTAGAGCCAAGTCTGTTGGAGGCTGAGGGAGAATCCCACCCGGCGGGGCCATCCTGAGCACTCTGTGGAAAGGGCAATCAGGGAGAGAAGCTCTGAAACATGAAATCAGCTGCAGCCCGACCCAGTGAATCAGTGGATGATGGAAATTTCCATGGAAGGCTGGAGCCATCCGTTCCCATTTTGTTTATCTCCCTGCTTCAGATTAGAGATGGGAGTGAAGCCCTTCTGGGAACACCCACTGGCTTCCTGCTGCTCCCAGCACCCCGGGTGGGCCACATGTGGGCCACAGACCTGCAGGACCTCCTGCGAGGCTGCCCGAGTGTGGCACGGCCTGGGCTGCTCCACAGTGGGATGGGGGCATGCCAGGAGATGATCTCACCCTCCTCACGTTCAGGGCCAACCTTTGCACACCCAGCTCTGCTGGGCTGTGATCAGCCTTGGCTTATCAGCGCCTAGGAGGAAGCTGCCTGCTCCAGAGAGAGCAGGATTCCATCTGCTCTCCCTCTCCAGCACTGGATTCAGCCCAGAGGTGTTCCTTGTTTCCAGGTGGGGTCAAGGCCAGCACATGGAGGCTCAGAGGGAAGCCAGCACTTCCCAGTCCTATGTTCAGGGCATGCAGGAATACCCTGATCAGCTCCATTCCCATTGCTGGAGCACTCCCCTCATTCCACCCCTCCCAAACAAAGGCAGCCTTCCTTGTCCTGTGCTCTTTAAAGGACAGCTTAACCACAGGCAGCAGGAGCAGACAGGACAGGAAGGAGATAACACACGGGGTGATGGATGGCTAATTAGCCAGCCAGCAGTGCCATTAATTAACTCCTCTATCCCTGCTCATGGGGCACCAGGAGCCCTGGGCTGGCAGCGCTATCGGCACCCACAGGGAGCTGATCCAGAGCTCCCAACTCGGCCATGCAGGCACAGGAGGGGCTGAAGGGCTCCAGAACAACTGGCAAGGGAATAATGACATTCCATCCATCACCAACAACCCCCAAGTGCAGCAGGCAGGGACAGCAGTGACACCTCATGTCCTTCCAAGACCCCTCCTGCAGAGCTGCCTCCAGCTCTGGGCTCCTCAGCACTGGAAGGACATGAAGCTGGTGGAGTCCAGAGGAGGGGGTAGTCACCTGGAGATATTTACTTGGAGAAGTCTCCAGGGAGACCTGAGAGTCCCTTCCAGTGCCTAAAGGGGCTCCAAGAAATCTGGAGAGGGACTTTGGACAAGGGGTGGACTGACAGGACAGGGGCAATGGCTTCCCACTGCCAGAGGGCAGGGTTGGATGGGATATTGGGAAGAAATTCTTCCCTGTGAGGGGGATGAGGCCCTGGCATTTTATCCAGAGAAGCTGTGGCTGCCCCAGCCCTATAAGCGTCCAAGGCCAGGCTGGATGGGGCTTGGAGCAACCTGGGATAGTGGAAGGTGGCAGGGGATGGAATGGGATGAGCTTTAAGGTCCCTCCCAACCCAAACCATTCCACGACTCTATGACACTGAATATTGTGCATCCAGAGCGGGTCCAAATTCTCCCTGCTGCTCCTCAGGATCAGTGCTTGGATCCAGAGGCACATCCCAGAGCTGGCCAGGCCCTCAGCCCTCACCTTGTAGAAGACATCAGGCACGTACTGCTCGCTGCTGGACTCCTTGGCGTAGCCCAGCTCGGGCGCGTCCCGGCAGGGCAGCAGGCACTCGTCCCGCACCAGGGCCATGCACTGGTTGGACACCTGGTACCCCTCAAAGTGCACCTGGTTGTCAGGACCACCTGCAGGAGGAGAGCGTGGTTAAAGATGCCAGGATCACTGAGGTTGATCTGTGACTGATCCACAGATGTCACCCAGGCCAACATCCCTGGGCACCTCCACGGGTGGGGGCTCCATCTCACAACCCTTCCCGTGAATAATTTCTTCCTGAAAATCCTGCACAGGGGTGATTTCCCTGGTGTAACTCTGGAAGAGCAGCACTAAGGTTGGACTCGATGGTTTTGGAGCTCTTTTCCAACCTTAAGAGTTCCAGGAGTCCATGATTAAACAAAAAGCTAACGGTGATGAATACTGAGATGAAGCTGCTGGCGCTGCTGCATGGCAAGAATTTTAAGCAAGAATTCCCTCTAAACTCCACATTTTTATAGCCACACACATTTCCACAACTATACCAAGAGCACAGAGCCCAGGTAACAGCAGGAATGCTGTGCCAGGAGCTCCAAGGAGGAGGACCTGCCCTTTTGGGGGCTCTGACAGCATCACCCTCCACTACCCTGCAGGTATTTCCTCCTTTTCCAAACCAAACTCAGGCATGCAGCTCCTGTGGCCCTGTTTCACTCCCAAGAATCCCTGAGCTGCAGATCCCTGGCCATGCCAGGCCTGAACAGTGTTTTCTCAGCCTGTACTGGATGGTTAGGTGGAAATCTGACATGGAAAGTGGGAATTAGGAGCCTGGCTGATGGAAGGATCACATGTTTGGCACTTTCATTTGGATAATGTAAGCAACATCAGGTCATGTGTCACTGGAATACAACTGGAAAGAGAGGAGGGAGGCAGATGGTAGGAAAACGTTACTATTTCCAAAGCCAGGAATTCAGGAGGGAATAGGAATTAATCCATGTGGAGGATTTAAAGGCAAAGTTGAGGCAAACTATCCAAATACATTTCTGCAGCACAAAAAGAGGGACTCGAGTGTTTAAATAGAACCTGCTGGGCTGATTGAACAGAGGAGAATGAAATTAGCTGGAACAGCAAAGAGGAAATATTCCTTTTCTACCCTTTGATCTGTAACCTCAATCACTCACTGCTCCAGAACAAACACTCCTAGAAATTAAACAAAGACCAGGGCAGGGGAAGGCCTGAACGCAGTGTGTCTGCTCAGTAAAACACCTTGTTTAATAAAAAATAAAATAAATAAATAAATGTATAAAAGAGAGATACAGATCTATATTTAATGAGAGATGGATGTGTTTAGCAGTCTGGAACGTACAGGCACGGGCCTGTTAACTAAAAAAAGAGCTTTTTCACTGAAAAAAAAGGCCCTGGGAACCCTTACAAAGCCAGGCTCAGGGCAGGCAATGTCCCATCCCACTTTCACTTTTCACTCTGGATGTTATTTGGGAGTCATGAGGGTTTTTTCATTGTGTTAAACAGAGCCAGAACCAGCGATTCCGCTCCAGGGAAGGTTTAAATGAAGACATGTGTCATCCCATGGAGAAGAACAGAGTGAACTGGGAACACTCCAGCCCTCCCAGCACATGCCAGTGTCCCCCCTCCCAGCCCAGCCCATCTACAGTGCCTCTGGAGACTCCCTGAAAATGGCTAAAACCAGAGGCTTTAACCATAAGCACTTTGCAGGAGCTTCTGTTTTACTCAGCCAAAAAAATGTTTCCAAACATTTTTTCTTTCCCCCTGACAGATTTTTTTTTTTCCAGTCAGGTTTCCCTGACAGCAACATGAGGGAGGTAAAGATCCCTCCTGAAGGAGGAACTAATCCATAACTCTGGAGTGTTGTGGTTCTGCACTGCTGCTTCCAGGCAACAGAATTTGGAGCTTAAGGATTTGAAATAAAAAGTGAGCAACAGTTGTTGCCCTGGCTGCAGGCAGAGAGTGATTTCTGGGTCACAGAGGTGGGGCTGAGCCTCAAGTAAGTCTCTTTCAACAGTTGTAGAGTAAAAACCAGGCAAATAAATAATGAGTGAGTATTGCAGAGAGGATAAAACAAAGAATGAGGAAGTATTTTAGTTGATAGAGCAAACCCCTTGTTAAATAGGACAGATGGGGAGCAGGACATGTGATTCTTGGCATATTCTTCTACCAACAAGAGGTAATTCAGGTGAAGCCCAGAGGGCTGAGGCCAGTTTGTACCTGTAGCCACAACTGTGACAAACTTGGATCCAAAGTGCCCATCGGGAGAGAGGCGACAGATGTTGGGCTGCTGGTTCTGGAAGTTGCCAGCTGTGATGCACTCCTCTGCACTCAGGAAATACGTGTCCTGAGGGGAGAGCACGGACTCCAATCAGCCAGAGGACAAGGTGACGTAGCCCAGACCTATTTCCCTGAGCTGCAGCCAAGGAAAACGACCAACACCCCAGGAAAACACGCTTTCGTGGAAAGCTGCTGTGGAGCCCGGGACAAGAATGTGACCCTGTCAGCTCCCCAGCTCTGGGCTGCCTCAGGACTGCCCCAGTCGAGTCCCACCCACCTCTACACACCTTCTTTTTTTGAAAAATCAAGTTTCACTTTCCAAATATGGATATCACTGGGTTTACAAGGACAGGAAGCCGTGGAGGTCGAAGTTTGAGCCATGTATGTGTCACAAAGCCCAGCCCATAGGAACATCCTCTGAGTCACTCTCTGCCTCACTGGGTTTGTCCCTCGCATCCCACTCCACTCCTTGGAGTTTTCTTAGCCCTAAAAAGGGCAGGGATAGATGAGATTTCAGGGAGAAATTCTTCCCTGTGAGCAGGGCGAGGCCCTGGCACAGGGTGCCCAGAGCAGCTGTGGCTGCCCCTGGATCCCTGGAAGTGTCCAAGGCCAGGTTGGACAGGGCTTGGAGCACCCTGGGACAGTGAAGTTATCCCTGCCCATGGTGGCACTGCATGGGCTTTAAGGTCTCTTCCCACCTGAACTATTCCATGATTTCATGAGCCCCATTTTCTCAAAGCAGGGATGTGAGGGGCTCCAGCAGCTCTGCCTGCTTCCCAAACAGCTCAATCCCTAACATTTCCAAGGGTTCCAGCTCCTTTTCCTTCAGAAGTGTCTGGAAAACCCCATCTCCCAAGAACTCCAGTGCCACCTGCAGTCCTGGCTCAGCTCTCTGCCTGGCTCAGGAGCTGGAATTCATTGGGAATCTGCTGGGTCACACCTGGATCTCACCTTGTTCCTGCTGTATCGAACGGTGCCTTTCCGTGTGTCTTCCGAGACCAGGTCAGTAAATATCCAGCCAACCTACAAAGGGGGATGGAGAACGTTGCTTTAAGGAAAAAAAGGACAAAAAAAAAACCAAGGAAAGAGGAAACCAGAAGAGCTCAGACATTTTCTGCTCACAGGACACGATGTTCTTGGCTCCTCTTGGCCCTGTGCACACTGCTGCAGGGAATGGCTCTCCCAGCTGTGCCTTGCTCCTTGGAATCCCATTTCCAGGAGCAGCAGCATGCCAGCTGGCCAGCCAGGGCACCTGCAGCATTAGGTTTCACTATGGAATATTTTTTAATGGAAAGATCTGGAGGCTGCAGGAGGCCTCTGTGCCACCACCCTCTCCCACCCCCAGCATTTCCTATGGAGATTTTGGAGTGGGATCCGGCGCCCAGGGGTGACAGAGCAGCTCAGGTGGCCCCAGCCTGACCCTCTCACACAATCCCAGTTTGAACCTTGCATGCACTGGTTAAGAGAAATCTCATACTGGAGTGCAACTCATTCCAAACTGGAGTCAGCACTGACCCCAGCAAGCACATTCCTGCTTTTTGCGGTTCAAGCACACCTCGGAGTGAATCCTCTCACACACGTGTGACGTGTGTCAAACACCTTGGCATCACCCCTTCCACAGAGCTGTGACATGGACACACACCTTGGCATGATCCCTCTCCACCCAGGTGCCAAGCCCAGCTCCCATTAACCCTTCCAAGGCAGAACTGATCCCAACTCCCCCGGAGCCCAGGCAGACCAAACCCTGCAGCCAGCACTTGGTGACGTGTTAAGTCCCATGGATTAAAAATATCTGATGGGAGAACATGGAAATAAATAACACTCTGAGAAGTTTTTGCTCCAGCCTCTGGGGAGGGGTGGGATCTTATCTGAGAGAACAAAGCCCTCCCCAGATGTTTACAGTCTGCACTGAGCCTTCTGCCAGGCGGGTTTTCTCCAGCAAGTCAAATCTTGTTTGTGTACATCCCATTCCTGGCATTCCCACCATACCAAGGCTGCTCCCAAACCGGAAAACAGCAGTGCAGGTTGGAGGGCTGTCAGGAAATCAGGGAACCCTGATGGGATCACTGCAGCCTGGAACTCAGGGGGCCCTGCACCCCTAACCCCACACACCACTGACTCCCTGCAGCACCAAGGAGGGGAACACAAGCCAGGGGCAGCCCCAGCTCCTGGAAATGGAGCACAGAGGCAACTCCAGCTCCATCTGGGCCAAATTAGCACTTGCCAGGGAATGGCTCCCTGGAATGGCTCCTGTTGGGGGGAAAGAATGGGAAGATGGAATTTGTGCTGCTTTGTCCCTGCTACTGCAGCCACACAGCCCTGTGAGGGGCCTGTGCTCAGGAAAACCACCTGGATTTGGGTTTCAGACCTAAATATGCACCAGCTGCTGATACCTTAGCAAGATTTAGGTAGCCTAGAGGGTGTTAGATAACCCCATGGAGATGGAGAGAACTGCTGACCAGTTCCCTGCCACACACAGACACGAGATCCAACATATCCTGACCTTTCTCAGGCCGAGCTTTGCTGCAATCTCATCCACAACCTCGGCTTTGGGATCCTCCAGGATCTCCAGGCTGTTCTGGGTGCCAATCTGCAGCAAAGAGACACTGGTTAGTGACACAGAACTGGGGAAAAACCAGTGCAGCCACTGTGGGCAGTGAGGCAGAGGCTGAGAGCAGAGGTCTGGGCTTCCCTTCAGGCATCACCAGAGACTGGTGTCACCCCAGAGACCTCCCTGTCCCACTCTGCTCTCAAGCCACACTCCCAAGGAGCCATTTGTTCCTTTCCACTGACAATCTGTTGGATTTTACTTGGCAGCCGTGCAGAAACCATGAGGAGGAAGGAACTACGTGAGGAGCACCCGGCTGAGGCGTGGTGCCGTGCCCCACCTAGTGGAGATTCCAGCTGCTCCAGCCAAACCCATCCTCAGCCTCTCCATTATTTCGTCTTAAAATCATTTAGACTTCATTCTATCTAATTAAGCTGCTTCAATTTTCCCAGAGAGCTGGTAAGGAACTGAAGCAAGGGATGCAACTGTTTTTCTCTAGCACAGAATCTGCTGGAAAACCAGGAATCAAGGAAAGATTAAAAGTGAAATCTGCTGTTACAGTCACCCTGGGTAAAAAACAACAAAAAGCAAAATGGGAGTTTAAAATTCTCTCTCTGGCTGCAATGGATGGTGATGTTAAGGACACAAATCATGCCCTTTTTTCCTCAGGACAGTTTTCCTTGGGGAGCTGCAGCTGGAAACACCAAACTAGAAAGGTGTTTGTGTGTTCCCTGATCCTGAGTCAGCACTGAGGGCTCTGGGTCTCACCTTTTCTCAGGACAGTTTTCCTTGTGGGCCTGCATACTGTGTGAGGTTTTCCAAACGAAAAAGGTGTGTTCCCCAATTCTGAATGGCCCTGGCTCTCACCTGGGGGGGTTCATAGATGGCTGCCACCTCCGCCCGGATTCCCAGCGGGATGTCTTTGTGCTCCGTGTACCGGCCGTACAGATATCCCAGATGTTGGTTCCCTGTCTTCCTCCAGAAGTCTAGGAAGCGATCTGCAATTGTGTGGTTCTCAAACATGATGTTGTCAACATGCCTGTATTTCTGTTTGACAAAGTTCAAGTGTCAGGCCGTCCTCCTCTGGCTCCGGTCCCTTCCCAGGACACGCACCACCCTCCGGAGCTGGATCCTGCACAGCAGGGCTGGGGGAGCCGGGGGGGCTGGGGGCTCCCTCCCTCCTCCCTCTGCTCAGCTCCCACCCCTCTGCACTGCTCCCTGCTCAGGCTGGGGTGTGGGATGTGCTCAGCACCCCCGGCACCTCAGGAGCTTCACCCCAAGAGGATGGAGGTCCCACCTCTGCAGGAAAAGGGACACTGAAATTTAGAGGAAACAGCAGAACCTGAGTGGCTTTTTGGATGATCCCATGAGGAAAAACAGTGGGATTATCAGCAGGATTCATCACCAGGGCTGCTAGCTCAGTCCTCACGCTGGGAGGAAATTCTGACCCAGGACATTTTGGAGCCCATTTGGCAAGGCCTGAAGACCTGGACAGGATTGCCCTGACACCTGGAGGCTTTGTGCTCCTGGCTGGCTTTTTTGGAAGTCACCTTTCCCAAAGCAAAAGCCAGGTCCCCTGGCAGGTGCCCGAGCTCCTCTCACCTGTCTGTTGAGGGTGATGGCACTGGGCTGGCACTTGGTGCAGATCCCCTCGGGCCAGGGAGGGTGTCCCTCACACCCCGACTTGATCTTACAGCTGATGTTCTCCAGGGCTACAAACTTCCCTCTGGGAGAGGAGAGAGGGGGAAGAGAAACAGGGAACAGAAAGAAAGAAAGGTGGGAGAAGAGGGAGAAGGGGAGAAGAGAAGGAAGGGGGGAGAAAAGGAAGAGGGGGAAGAAAAGGAGGAGGGGAAAGAAACAGGGAACAGAAAGAAAGAAAGGTGGGAGAAGAAGAGGGAGAAAGATGAGAAGGGGGAGAAGAGAAGAAAGGGGGAAGAAAAGGAAGAGGGGGAAGAAAAGGCTGCTGTTAGCACAGCAAATGCTTTTGGAGCAATCATTTGTGGAGTCTGTGGGAAGTAAGAAATAGTAGCACCACAGCAAATCCTCCTTTCATGTGCACAAGGCTTCCTGGAAAGGGAAATTTCCTTCAAATGTAAGTCTCATGGACTTGAGCTGCATCTCCCAAAGAGATTTTAAAAGTCTCAAAGGTATTGAGGAATAGCAGGGAGAAGACTACACCCCTGTGTAAGTTATGTCCACCAAGTCTGAGAAAGGCTTGGAGCTTGGGGCAATTAGGGAACTTCTTTCCTTCCATCTGGCCTTCCCTCCCATCAGGAGTGTTTTCTGGAAGGAATCATATTGCCACAGGAAAAGAAAAAAATAGAAATAAAATGGGGACATAAAATTAAAAGACAGACTTATTTTTTCCCTCCTGCCTTTTCCTTTTAACCTCAACTTTTTAATGTGTTTTTTTCTCCTTCGTTTGCCAATCAATCCTCGTGTCCAACACTGAGATCTGTCTGTACTTTCATTTGTGTTAAAAAAACCCAAAGCTCCAACCAGATTCCCTTAAACCCAGAGATTTCCTTACTTGTCTGCCCCTCCGGTCAGCTTCCTGATGTAGGCATGGAATGACATGTGCTTCACAGGAGGCTCCAGATGGTTCAAATAATCCTCATCGAAGGGCTGCCAAAAACACGGCACAGAGCAGAGCCAGGTCACACACCTGTCTGATAACACCCTGATCCCTCAGCAAATGCATGTTCCACACTCAACCCCGCCAATGTGGAAGCAATCAAGGAAATTCAGGCTCATTTGCAAGGCAGCTACTACTGGGATGCAAACAGTGGAGCTTTACAACGGGGAGTTTTATGGTGGCCTCCTGCTCCGGGAACAGATTGGCCCCACAAATCAGAATCTCAACGGCAAAAGGTTTTTTCCTTTCAATATCTAACAACAAACAACGGGCCCAGCTGTTCCAACACGGCCAAGGGCTCCCAGAGCACTTCCAGCAGAGGGGAAGAGCCATCCTGGAACAGCAGGATCCCCTCTGGGGGGTGGCTGCTGCTTTGTGCCATAAATTACACAGCCCTGCACGTCTGCAGGTGTCACTGAAGCTGCTTCAACCTGGACAACCATGGAATGGTTTGGGTTGGGAGGGGCTTTAAAGCCCATCCCATTCCACCCCCTGCCATGGCAGGAACACCTCCACTGTCCCAGGGTGCTCCAAGCCCTGTCCAACCTGGCCTTGGGCACTGCCAGGGATTCAGGGGCAGCCACAGCTGCTGTGGGCACCCTGTGCCAGGTGGTTAAACTGAGAAGTGCTGGGATCCAGGAAAGAGAGGACAAAACAAGAAAATCCAGGGAAAATTGAGGACTGAGGGAGAATGGAGCTTTTTTGAAGCACTTTCTGTTAAACTCATTACTGCAGAAAACCAGCTTTAACCAGGATCAACCCAGGGCCACAGAAGCCTCGAGCTGCAGTGATCCCAGAACCAGCAGCTCTGGCAGGGCAGGGCAGGATTGCAGCCTGGAGCTGCCACCTCTTGGCAGGCACCATTCCTAGGAAAAGTGTTCCTACTGGGAGGAACTGGGGTGAGCCTGTAGCACCTTCCTGGGGCTCTTACCTCCAGTGGGACACAGTGCACACATTTACCCAAGGGGCCGTGGCGACACCTGGGCAGAGAGAGAGAGAGAGAGAGAGCTGGGGTTAAATCTCATTTCACCTGGAAATTGAAGGAGGAATAAATCTTATTTAATCATGGCAAAATCAGCCTGTACAAGTTTCTCTGGAGTAAGTTTGGTGTGGAAGATCTACACGAGCTCTGAGCAATTCTCCATCTCCCACGTGGCAGGGTGATTTTAACAAAAACCCACCCAAAATGTTCATCCTTTATCAGGCAGGGCAGGAACAACCAGGGAAGTGTGTGTTTATCAGGCAGATAAAGTCCTGCTGGGTAGAGTTACAGAGGGCAAAACATCTCCTTTTGTGGGGATTGCTTAAAAAACCCCTAAACTAACACCAGGTCAGTGCTGGTTTCCAAAGGAAGGGCCCAGGAGAGGAGCAGTGAGGCTGGGCTGTAGGAACAATAAATGGGATCCAGTTGCAGGAGGCTTTTATAGGATGTTTTGTGGCAGATAATGTACAGAACATAGAGTTAAATGCTGCTAAAGCACTCAGCATCCTTCACTGGAGATTGATCCACACTCCCCAAGGCAGGAACCAGCCCAGACAACTCCTTTTATCCTCAACACCCTCCCCTGGGCCCTGGCTCCCTGCTGGGAACAACTCCATCAATTCCTCTGGAAAATGTGGGCGAGTTCAAGGCAACATTTCTGCCACAGAGTGGTGGGGCTGCCTTTATTGCTCCAGAGATGTGACATCCCATCACTTATGGTCAGCTGGGCAGGTCAGGGAGGATTCTCCACAACTTCCTCATTGCTGCAGCACTGAGGATAAACCACATGGAGCACAACCCCAAGGGGAAGGGCAAACCATTCTGTTTTAGCAGGAATTCCTGCCTTTAGAACTTTCCTTCCAACCTTTTGAGGAGTCTTATTCCAGAGGGTTCCGGCCCCAAGGCCACAACCAGTGCAGACATCAGGCCAGGACCCAACTGGATCATTAACACTGAGCAATTAAAAGCCCCCTCCCAGCAGAGGATGTTTTAGCAGCACCAGAGCAGGTTTTGGGTGGGTTTAACTTGTTGTTGTGTTATTTTTACACAAAGAGAAGCTGCTTTGTTTCCCTAAGCCTCTTGCAAGGAAGAGCTTTGGGAAGTTGGACTTTGGTGCATTTTTGTGAGCAAAAGGGACTCCTGGTTTCATGGAGAGGTCAGGCAGACATGTGATGAAGGGAAGCCAGAGCAGGCAGAGACCCAAGTCCCACTTCCAAACTTCTGCACTGGATACTTCCACTCCTTCCCTTCACTTCCATGTTTCCCTTTATGAGGAGTGGCTGAGTCTGAAGGCACAGAGTGCTCCTCCTTGGGACAGCAAATCCTGGAATGCTTTGGGTTGGAGGGACCTTAAAGCTCATCCCATTCCACCCCTGCCATGGCAGGGACACCTTTCCTTATCCCAGGGTGTTCCCAGCTCCATCCAATCTGGCCTTGGACACTGCCAGGGATCCAGGGGCAGCCACAGCTGTGCCAGGGCCTGCCCACCCTCACAGGAAAAATTCCTTCCCAATATCTCATCTAACTCTGCCTAGGAAGAATCCAGAATGTCCATTCTAATCTGGAGAACTCCAGGGCTTTAGGAGCACAAAATCCAGGAGCACGAGCACCAGGGTCTCCTCCATCTGAACAATGAGTGAGTCCTTCCTGCCAAAAACCTGGGATTTGGGCATCTGCTTCCTCCCTGGGCTTACCAGGGGCTGTTTTCCCTTGAGGGCACTCAGGATGGAGCCAAGGGCAGCTCCCCCAGGAACTTCCAGGCTCTGCTGAGCCCCAGCTCCACGGGCAGGAGCAGGAGCCACTCCCACTTACAGCTGCTGGTCTCGGTTCGGTAAATCTTCCCATCCTGCTTGATCAGGTACTGGTCAATCTCATCTTCCACCACCTGGGGGGCCCCCCCAGGCCGGGAATTTTGGGAGACAGAGGTGTCCATGGTCTCTGAGGAGGAGCCAGCTGGGCTGGAGGGATACAGGAACAGCATATCCCCGTGCCTGCAGGGTGGGAAACAGCACAGGGCTAGTGGGAGCTGTGGGAGACAACAGCCAGGGGGCTGGAGGTGCTTCCCTGCAGGCATTCCATGGGAGGTCATGGAATGTGGCACAAATTGTAACCAGGCCAGCACAGGTGGCAACTGGAAGCTGCTCTGTGAGCCACCTCCTCCTGCTTTTATTTGCAATAAATGCAAATCCTTCCAGCAAGCAACAAAGCCGAGGGGAAAATATGGAGGAGGGAGTTGGGATGAAGGAGTAAAAACAAGGATGTGTGAGAGAAAGTTGAGATGAGGGAAAGGAGAGTGAGGGAGAGAAAGCAGGCATGAAAGGGTGAAAACAGGGATACAGGAGGGCAATGGGGGATAAGGCAGGGAAAGCTGGGGATGAGAGGCAAAGTGGGGATGGGGCAGGGAAAGCTGGGACAAAGAGGTGAAAGCAGGGATGAGCGAGGGAAAATGGGATGAAGCCTCCCCACAGCAATCACACTCCAAGGAGGGACCCAAGGAACAGCCACCACCTCTCCCATGTCACCGTGACCCCCATTCCAGCACAGCCACCAAGGCCTTCCCCCCAACCCCAGGAGTGACACTGGAAGCTGGGCACTCCTGGGATGTGACTTTCACCATTCTGGGAGCTCCAAGCAGAGCCCCCCACTCCTGGTGAGGACTCACTTGATCTTGAGCAGGTTGAGGGATTTGTTCTGTGCTGCCGTGATCTCGCCGGTCCTGTTGCGGTTGGTGTACACAGAAAATCCATTATTCCTGAAGCCAAACTCCTTGGCCACCTGCAGCAGAGGTAACAGGGACAAGGTGTGAGGTGTGAGCCTCTTGAAAGGGGCTCAGAGCCACAGCTGACCCCAGAGAGCTTCTCCTGCAGAAACTCAGCTCAATTCATCCCCATTCCTGAGCTCGGCATAACAAAGATGGAAACACCTGGAAAAAACGAGCAGTGGATTAAAGCAGGAGCTGAAACAACTCCACCAGAACTGTCTCTGCCTCACACCACACAAAGGCAGAGCTCCAGCCACAGCCAGGCAAGCACTGCATGACTGCAGGGGGAAACTTCTCCACCAGCCCAGTTTCCTTGCTCCAGCTGCACCAGCACACACCACCAGGTCATTCCCATCCTCCTGCCACCAGAATTCCACAATCCACACCTCCACCTCTGTGATCTTCTGCCCTCAGCTCCATTCCCCCCTCCCAGCTGCTCCACTCAACCTCTTCCTGCTGTTCTGGCTGGTTTTCCCCCTTTTTCTGCTCTCTCCCATGGAATTCACTCCACCACAGCCACCCCTCGGTCCCTGGGCAGGTTCTCCCAGCTCAGATTAAGTCTGGTTCACTTGGAATCACTCCAACACCTCTTCTCTGCCAAAATAATTTGCACATTTAGCTCCTTGAGAACTTCATCAGTTTAAAAGTGGTGTTTAAAGTTTGTCTATTTGCCAGGTTTTGCCCTAAATTCTGAAGTGAAAGGCCTTTATTTTTATTAGTAAAAACAATCCCCATGCCTTAGGTCGGAGTCAGGGATGGGATCCTGCCCACAGGACAAATCTGATGAGCCACAAAGAGCTGTCACATGAGCACAGCCATGAAAAGCAGTTTTTTTTCCTGTCAGCTCAGCTGTGATTTGCAGCACCGAGTGATCCCTTTGAATGGGACCCTTTCACAGGGATCAGCTCTTGCTCCTCAGGCCACAGAATTCCATTTTTGGGGGCAGACAAATCCCACAACACATTAACAGCAGGTTTGAGCTGATTCCTGACCCTGAGCACACCCAGAGTGACTTTTTTGGGTGCTTTTCCCCAGGATGTGCCACAGGAGACAGAGAAGGTTCTCCAGCCCTTTATTCCTTGAGCACTCCTGGAGCAGATCCAGGTTCATTCCTGGAATGGAAGCAGCAATCTGACACCTCTCTAATTACAGCAGCCCCCCTAAACACCAAACTCAGCCCCTGGGTGAACATTCCAGCATTAAAATCCCCAGCACAGGTAGGAGAGCCCTGGATTTAGATAAAACACAGACCTCAGGTGGGAAAATTTGCCACTTTCCTGTTCCTGCAGCAGGAAATAAACCCAAACACGTCCCTGATTCAGCTCAGGCAGAGCACAGAGCCTGCCCCAGATGAACAGGCAATTCCAGGTGCTTTTGTCCTGGCAGGAACAGCCCGAGTAACCCGAGCCCTGGAAAGCAGCAGCTCGTTCTGCACAGGCTCCAGATCTGCTGGGAGCTCCTCTTGCCTTGGCTGGGGCTGCAGGGAGTGTCCCTGAGGCAGCCCTGAAAAACACCAGGATTTTCTTGGCCAGGTGGGAACGCTGTCAGGGAATGCTGTCCTCCTGTCTGGGCCACAGCTCAGCCCAAGCTGTGACTCACAAAGGGAAGGTTCCCACTGCTGCCATTCCCTTCCCTTCAGGAACACACTCATGGAGCAAAGAACCCCCAGGCTGAGGCTCCAGAGAATTCCAGGAGGGGAGCAAAGGGAGAACTTCCAGAAGAACAAAAGCAGCTGCATCACAGCAGGGCCAGCCCCATCCCCAGAGTGTGCTCCTGGGATCTCACTCCATCCCTGCCCTGCTCCCTCCAAATCCATCCTGGAGAGCCAGGAGCACACACAGCACACCCAAACAACATTCCAAACCCAAATCCTGCAGCTGAGCCAGCCTGGAACCTGCCTGGAACTGCAGGTTTGGCCATCCCACAGCTGCCCTTCTGCTTCCCAGCTGCCACTTCTTTGGGAGAACCCCAAAAGTCCTTCCCAGGAAAATTCCCACCCCAGGAAGCCCCAGTGGAGAAGCTGAATGAGTTTTTTCTTTAAATTTGTCATTTTCCCTCTGGAACAACACAAGCTGCACCAATCCAGGTGTGGTTTTCCACATGGAATGCTGCTCCTTGCTGCTGCCAGGGGGGTTAAACACGGATCTCCCACAGGACAGAGCCAGGGAGCCCTGCCCCATCCCTTGGGAAGGCACTGGGCACCCTGGGGTACCTTTTTGAGGAACGTCCCCACCGTTTCTCTCTTGGTGGCTGTGATTCTCTTCACTCCCTCCGGCGACTGCACACGGATAATCTGGGAATGAAGGAGCAGCAGGTCAGGGAGAGGGGACAGACCCACCCTGAGCCCCCAGACTGATGTTCCCCACTCCTCCCTCCTCTTCCCTCTTCCACAGGTCTGGAAACAGCCAGGGGAGCAGTTCTGGGGCAGCACTGGGTGATGTCTGTGAGCTCGGGGGGGAATCATTCCAACGCTCTGGGCTCTTGGCACCAGCTGGCTCCAAGGAAAACACCTCTGGCCAAAGCTCTGACCTCAGAGATGGAATGAGACCTTCAGGAGGCTGCATCAGACCTTCCAAGGGGAGTTATTCACACAGGCACCGGCCCAACTGGTGTTACTGGGCACTGCACTGGTGTGGCTGAGCTCCGGGAATGGAGAGGGGGAAGAGACTCCAGCGGCTCCCGGGAAACCGGAGCTCCTGGCGGGGGGAACGGGGAGAGGAACCCTCGGGGACAGGGACAAATGTAAACCTCGGCGTCCCCGGAGCGCTGAGGGGCAGCGCTGGGACTCGAGCGGGTCCAACGGGGAAGCTCAACCTGCGGCTGTGTGACACGGGAACACGACACGGGGACACGGGCAAGGGGCAGGCACGGGAGGGGGCACGGCAAGCTGCCCGTGTCCCGCCGTCACCCCGCAGGAGCCCTTCCCACTCTCCCGACTTCCCTCCGGGGCACAGCCCGCCGGGAGGCGCCGGGAGCCGTTCACCGGAGCGAGCAGCCCCCGAGCCCCCCGCCCCGAGCCGAGCGGCACCGCGGGCTCACGGCTCCGACCCCCGCGGGGAAAACCACGGGGGACCCGCCCGCGCCGCCGCTCGGGGGGCTGCCCGGCCCGGACACCTCCGGCCCCGCCGCCGGCGCCCGTCCCGGTGCCCCGTCCCGGCCCCACAGGAATCTGCTGCCTCATCGCCCCTCCCCCGGCCGCACTCACAATC
This sequence comes from Molothrus ater, assembly GCF_012460135.2. Taxonomy (NCBI): domain Eukaryota; kingdom Metazoa; phylum Chordata; class Aves; order Passeriformes; family Icteridae; genus Molothrus; species Molothrus ater. The sequence continues at coordinate 11,944,682 of NC_050496.2, read as the reverse complement.
GTCTCGGCCATGGCGCTGCCCGCGGGCCCGGGGCTCGCCGCGGCGCACAGACACGGCCCGGTGCGGCCCGTCCCGCTGCGCTCGTCCCGGCCCTGCCCGGCCCGGCCCTGCCCGGCTCCTCCCGGCCCGGCCCGGCCCGCCGCCTCCCGGGACCGGCCCGCCCTCGCGCCCGCCTCCCCCGGCCCCGCGCCCCGCGCCCGCGTTCCGCCGCACCAAGGTTCCTATCCCGGCGTCACCACCAGTCGTCCCCCCGTGCTGCCTCGGTGTCACGAGCATAATGGTCCCCCTATGCTGCCTCGGTGCTGTAGCTATAAGTGTCCCTTCCCGCCTCAGCGCTCGCTCTTTAGTTCCGCATGCAAGCAGCATCCCCCGTGGCCCCGGAGGGACCCCCGGTGTTGGAGGGAGGGATCGGGCCCAGTTGTGGAGTGGGGGGGGGGGATCGTGACCAGCTGTGGGCGTGGGAGGGTCGGGGGATCGTGCCCAGCTGTGGGGCGGCACACACAGCCCCATTTAAGCCCGCCCGCAGCCCCTCACATGATGGGAGTGTGACGGGTCCAGGCACGAGGTAGCGGCGATGGCGCTGAGCAGAGTCCGCTTGTTCCAGCCCCACGGGGAGGGCACCCGGCTGCTGCCCCAGGTAACCCCGGCACCCCTTACCCGGGCATCCCACGTCCCCCCAGCCCTGGGTAGCAGCGTGCTGCGTCCCTGGGGGTCTCCATAGGGGTGGATCTGGGGGTCCTCTAGGTCAGAGTCTTTGGGGTGCTCCCCTGCAGACCCCCGTGATGAGCAGGGGTGGGTTTGGGGCTAAGCAGGGCGGTGTGGGGTGGCTCCAGGAGCCTGTGATAGTGTCCAGCTGTGAGATGGAGGAACATTTTTGGGTGGCTGTTAGCGGCTCCTCTGTCCGTGCAGGCATCCGGGCTGGTGGAGCTGCCCTACTCATCCTTTGATGACGATGATGACACGGCTGAACAGGACCCTGGGGTGTGGTACCCCGATCCCCCCAAACCCAGCCCCTTCAGCCGCTGTGTGCGCTACTTGGCCTTCCTCTGGAACCTCCTCTTCCTCCTGCTGGGGCTGCTGACCCTCGCCGTGGGGGTCTGGGGGCTGCTGACCAAGAGGTCCCTGCCTGGGGGGGAGCGTGGGGCACCCCTGAGCTCGGACCCCATGCTGCTGTTCATGCTGGTAGGGCTGGGGGCCAGCACCGTGTCCCTGGCCGGCTGCCTGGGTGCCCTGCGAGCCAGCCCCTGCCTGCTGCGCTTCTTCCTGGGTGCCCTGCTGGTTTTTGGGGGGCTGGAGCTGCTGGGGGGGCTCCTGCTGCTGCTGCTGCGGCGGCGGCTGCGGGACGCGCTGCAGGACCTGCTGCTGCTCTGCCTCCTGCGCTACCAGGAGGATCCTGACCTGCAGTTCCTGGTGGATGAGGTGCAGCGGAGCCTGCAGTGCTGCGGCCTCGAGTCCTACCGTGACTGGGAGAGCAACCTGTGAGTCGGGGCTGGGGACAGTGGGGGAGCCCATGCCTGCCACAGGGCAGAAAACCCTGTTTGGTGTGGGACCCCATGGGAATCTCCTTTGTGGGACCCCATGCCCACCACGGGGCTGAAAACCCTGTTGGGTGTGGGACCCCATGCCTGCCACAGGGCTGAGAACCTCCTTTGTGGGACCCCGTGCCCTCCACAGGGCTGAAAACCCTGTTTGGTGTGGGACCCCATGCCCACCACAAGGCTGAAGCCCCCCATCCTGTTCCTTGTGGGGTCTGTGCTGTGGACTCATGTTTGGGATCCTGGGATCCCCAGAACGGCCCAGAAAAGAGAGAGCTGAGCTGGAACCCACGCGTGGTGTCAGTTCTGTGACTGAGGGGGTGAGAGACCCCATCCCCAACCTAGGGCTGAAAACCTCCTTTGTGGGACCCCATGCCCACGCTGGGGCTGAAAACCCCCTTTGTGCAACCCTATGCCCACCATGGGGCTGAAAACCCCCCTGTTCCTTGTGGGGTCTGTGCTATGGACTCATGTTTGGGGTGGTGGGATCCCCAAAACCGCCCAGAAAGGAGAGGGCAGAGCTGGAACCCACACTTGGTGTCCAGCTCTGTGCCTGGGTGTGTGGGACACCCCATCCCCACCCCGACCGTGTGTGACCCCAATCTCCATGTCCACCCCACAGGTACTTCAACTGCAGCTCCCCGGGCGCGCAGGCGTGCGGCGTGCCGGCCTCCTGCTGCCAGGAGCCTCTGCAGGGCGGCTCCGTGCCCAACGCCCAGTGCGGGTTCGGGGCGCTGGCACTGGGCCCCGCGGCGGCCGCGGCCCTGCTGCACACGGGGGGCTGCGGGGCCGCCCTGGCCGCGGGGCTGCGGGGCCAGGCCGGGGCCATCGCCGCCTGGGGCTGTCACCCTGCTGCTGCTGGAGGCTGCGGGAGCGCTCATGGCCCTGAGGGTGCTCAGGGATGTCACAGCCGGGAGGGTGTGGCAGTGAGGGGATTGGAATATGCAGGGGGGTGGTTTGGTCCTAAATAAATCTTGTCAAAAATCCTGAACCCGTCTGGGTCATGTCTGTGCCACCATCGCCACTGGTGCTGCTGCTGAGGGTGTGCAGGGCCATTGCAGCTTTGGGGATGTTTGGGGTGCTGGTCCAGCCCCAGATAAACCTTGTCAAAAATCCTGAACCTGTCTGAGTCCTGCCCATCCCACCCCAGGCCCTGGGGGCCCTGCTGCTGCTGGAGGCCATGGGAGTGCTCATGGCCCTGAGGGTGCTCAGGGATATCACAGCTGGGACCTGGAGGGTGTGGCAGTGAGGATTGCCTGGTTTGGGCCTAAATAAACCCTGTCAGAATCCTGAACCCATCTGTGTCTTGTCGGTGCTGCTGCTGAGGGTGTGCAGCTTTGGGGATGTCTGGGGTGCTGGTCCAGCCCCAAATAAACCTTGTCAGAACCCATCTGTGTCCTGCCCATCCCACCCCAGGCCCTGGGGAGCTGCTCTCCCTCCTCCCCAGCACACAACGCTGACTCCTGTACTCGTTAGGGTTTAATGAGCATTTTTCCAAGCTAAGCCCCCCCCTCTCCAGCATGGGCAGGGGGGCCTTGACCTACACAGCACTACAGGGCTGGTGAGCCTGCCCAAATCCTAAATGATTCCATACTGAGCCAGCTCGTGCAGCTCCAGGTGGCTGAAGGCTTCCCAGGGACAGATGACAGTGATGTCTGAGGAGAGAGAGGACAGAGCTCTGGCACTGTGACCCCCCCCCAGACAATACCCCCCACTGCCAAAGGGGTGGCATTCCCATACCTGTTCCCAACCCCTCCATGCCGGGGATGTCATCACCAAACCTGCAAGGAAAGAGGAATTGTCTGGCCTGACCCCGTGCAGGGCCCCTCCCATCCCAGGGCTTTTCCCCACTCACCCCTGCACCCCCTTTTTGGGGGGTTTGCTCTTGAACTGCCTCGTCTGCCTCTGCTTGAACTTGGGGGGTCCCTTGCGGGGGGTGGCAGGACCCCCGCTCACCCTCGTGGCCGATTTGACCTCCAGCTTGGGGGGCTCCAGGCTCATGGCTGGTAGCCCCGGGGCTCACGGTATTCCCTGGGGCTCACGGTGTTCCCTGGAACCCACGGTGCTCCTCACAGTTCACGGCGCTCCCTGGAGCTCACGGGTGTTCCTGGGAGCACACGGTGCTTCCCTGGAGCTCACGGTGTTCCCTGGTGCTCCGCGGCTCTCCCGGTGCTCCCCGGCTCTCACAGTGCTCCTCACAGCTCACAGTGTTCCCCAGATCTCACGGTGCTCCCTGGAGCTCACGGTGCTCCCCACGGCACACAGCGTTCCCTGGGGCTCAGCGCTGCCACGGGACGGCTCCTCGCGCCCGCTGCAGGGAAATGGGGCCACCAGCTTCTCCTCCCACCCAGCCCCTGCCGGGCTTTGCAGAGCCCCCTCCCCACAAGGCTGGCTCAGCCCAGCTCAGCGTTAACCCCAAAGGCAGGGAAGGGCCCCCCAGGGCCACCAGGGCTGCTGCTGCTCCTCCCTGCCCTGTCCCCCACCCCAGGCGACACCTGGGGACCCCTCGGGGCACTGCCAGGACCCTCCATGGCCTGCCCAGGTCAGTGTGGGGGTGTGGGGTACCCCAGGCTGGGAAGGGGGAGCAGGGGATGGCCCATGGCACCAGGAGTGGGAATTCTGGGGCACAAGCCCCGCTCTGGGATGGGTGTGAGGGATTTGGCCCTGCTGCAGAGCTGGGCACAGCTCTGGGAACAAGGATCCAAGCCCGGAGATGTTCCTGGATGTTCCTGGATGCAGGGGGAGCAGCAAACACCCCCATGTCCCCTCCTCTGACTCACAGAGTGCCGCGATCCCGGCTCCAGAGCCGCTCCCTCCGCCCAGCCTGGCTCCCTCCGGCCTGGAGATGCTCTGGGGGGCTTTTCGGGGAGGGAGATTTATCCTGCCCGGGGGTAATAGGATTATTTACCTCCCTGCTTTCCCCAGGGGTAATCCTGGGGTGTCCTTCCCCTGCTCTGGGGGAGGAGGGGTCAGGATTAGCTCTGCCCGTGCCCGTGGGCAGTGGATCCCACGTGGGGGGATCCTGCCTCCCCCCCAGGGGAATCCCATTCCCAAAGAGATCCCCCAGTGTCCCCTGATCCCACAGGGAGTGATGGGACCCCCGTTCCAGGCTCCAGCCCAGCCTGGGTGGGGTCTTGCTCCCAGAAAGGGTCCAGCAGCCCCTGCCCATGGCTGGTGTTGCTCCAAAGCTTCCCTAATCCAGCACTAAAGCAATTAAAAACAGACTAATCTCAGCACACTTTAATTGAACTTCAGCCTCTGCCACTAACTGCAATTAGTTGGGCTCCAACAAATAGGATTAAAGAAATCCAGGAGTGTTTTCCATAGAGAAGCACCTACTTCCCTGGCAGAGAGCAGAGCCTGGCTGTCAACTGGGGTTCATTAGTGAGTGACACTCAGGGCTGGGTGGCATCTTGGGGACCTTGTCCTGGGATGATGTGGGGGGGTCTGGGTGGGTCTCAATGGTTGTGAATCCCCCAGAGTTGAGGGGGGGGGGTTGGGACAAGTTTCTGGGGATTGAAGATGGAGGCAGAAAAGGCACCTTGGTGAGCAGCCCAGCAGGATGTGACACCAGGGACAGTGACAGTGTCCTTGACAGGAGGCTGCAGCTTCCCACGTGCTCGGTGCCACACGCTGCCCCCACGGAGAGGCCCCTAAGAGGCTTTGTGGTGTCACTGGGGAGGGTCTGGCCCAGCCCCCCCCAGCCCTCCCCATCACCAGGGCATGGCCAAGGTGCTGAAAATCCCCCCAAGGTGCTTAAATTCCACCTGGGATCACAGGAGGAGGAGGAGGGCTGGGGGGCCGCCCAGCCTGCCCTTGGCAGGGATTTACCATGCTGGGGAGGGCACAGCATCCAGCTCCCAGGAAATCCGGGGCTCAGGACAGCCCTGAGTCACCACCTGTCCCCAAGGACAGCTCCCTCTGAGGCAGGAGGTGACCCAACCTCGCATGACACCCCTGGGACGCCGCACTCAGCACACAACAATCACTCCAAACCACCCAGGCCCAGATCCTGAGCCGGGATCTGGGGAGCCCGGGGCAGGCTCAGTCCTTCCTGGCACGCAGCCTGATCTCCATCCTGAGGATCATTTTGATGTTCTCATCCTCCACATGCTGCTCCACGGCCGCCAAGGCCTGGGCTCCGCCGTCCCGGTGCTGCTCCAGCAGCTGCTCCACGTACCCCACCCAGACACAGTTGGGGCAGCCGGTCCCGCAGCAGTGGGTGGGCGGGGGGGGCACCGGGGGGGCTGCAGGAGGGTCCCCACTGTCCCCATCAGGGGTGGCTGTCCTGCTGTCCCTTCCTGGGGTGTCCGAGGTGCCCCCAGGCTCTTTCGTGGTGTCCGAACGCTCCCGGGGGCTGTAGGAGGTGGTGGGGTGGGGGCGTGGGGTCCCCCTGAGGCTCTTTGGGGGCTGCAGGGAAACGAGACCCCCGTGATGGGGCCAGTCTGGGGGGGCACGGCGGGGCTGCTGCACCCCCATCTCAGCCACAGGAACGCCCTGCTCCCAGTGTACCCCCATTGTCAGCACCTCCATATATCCCCTCCAACACCCCCAATTCCTGCTCCCAGTGTACCCCCACTATCAGCACCTCCATATCCCCCTTCCAACACCCCAATTCCTGCTCCCCACCCCATTCCCTGCTCCCAGTGTACCCCCACTATGAGCACCTCCATATCCCCCTTCCAACACCCCCAATTCCTGGCCCCCACCCCATTCCCTGCACCCCCCTCAGTCCCATGCCCATCTCCTCCTTGTTCCCCCCACTCCTCTCAATCCCCATCTCCCCCCTTGTCCCCTCCTCTCCCCACATCCCCAAGCCCCCCTTGTCCCCTCATCTCCCCCAAGCCCCCCTTGTCCCTTCATCTCCACCATCTCCCCCAAGCCCCCCTTGTCCCTCCCCATCCCCAGCACCCCCCATGACACCCCAGTACCACCCCGTCCTCGCTCACATCTCACGCCCAGCACCTCCTGGCCCCTCCCGAGGACTCCCCCGTGTGCCCCCACGCCCAGTCCCGCGTTGTCCCCCCGGTGTCCCCCTCTGTCCCCGCTCACCCCCCGGCGCGCCCCCGCCAGCCCCCGCAGCAACATCCGGCCTCAGCCCCTGGCCCCGCCCCTCCCCGAGTGACAGCTCTCGCAGCCAATGGCAGCCCGGTGCGCTCAGCAGGGCGGGAGTGGCAGGGAAGTGCGACCAATAAGCAGCAGGGGGCGGGGCCAGGAAGCCGGAAGTGGCGGCGGAGCGGGCACGTGAGGAGTGGTGGAACCATGGCCCGGGCACCTGGACCGGGACGGGGACCGGGACAGAAACCGGCCCGGGGACAGCGACAGAAACAGCGACAGAGACCGGGATCGGGACCGAAACAGGGCCGGGGACCGGGAGCAGGAAAGGGACAGAAAACGGGACCGGGACCAGGAAAGGGACAGAAAGCGGGACCAGGACAGGGACGGAAAGCGGGACCGGGACAGAAAGCGGGACCGAGATCGGAACATGGACCGGCCGTGCCACTGCGCAGCAGGTCAGTGCCCGCGGGATCCAGTCGGGATCGCTCCCGGTTTGGGAGCTGGACCCACGCGGGGTCTCGGATGGGCCCTGGCCCGGGTCCCGTTCTCGGTGTCTGCGTCCTGATCTCTACCGTGCCCGGCTCTCGGTGTCTGCCCGTGCCCGAGTCCCGGTGTCCAGCCATGCCTGAGTCTCAGTTTCCCACCGTGCTCAAATCCCAGCATCCTTCATACGTGGATCCCGGTGTCCTGGTGTCCGGGTCCCGGTGTCCTGGTGTCCGGGTCCCGGTGTCCCAGCCTCCAGGTCCCGGTGCTTCCCTGGAGCCCTCTCCCTGTGCTCATTTTTCCCAGGAAGGAGAAGAAGGACAATATGAAGCCCAAACACCCTGATGAGCAGGAGATCCCGTTCCGCCTGCGGGAGCTCATGCGGAGCCGCGAGGCCCTGAAGCGCCCGGACCTCGGGAAGAGGCAGGTGGCAGGTGGGACACACAGGTGGCTCCAGCAGGTGGCCCAGGGGCTGGCCCGGGAGCTCACAGCACGGCTGGATCCTGCCATGGGACATCCCCCTCCCTCTGGTGACGTCCCAGCCGCGCTGTGCCGGCTGGAGGGACCCCATGGTGTCACCACTGCAGAAATGTCACCTGTCTCTCCTAGAGAAGAAGCAGCAGCAGCTGAAGAAGTGCCAGAGCCCCAGGGCCCCGGGGGATATCCCCGTGCCCAGGTTCAGGAGGGGCAGGGGGGAGTCAGAGCGCTCCTACATCTGCCGCATGGAGCAGGAGGTGCAGCGCGTGCTCTTCCTCGCGGAAAACCAGATCCAGAGGGAGCCTGAGAAGGAGGCCACGGCTCCAGAGAAGTCTAAAAGGAAAAAAGAGTGAGAGCAAGGCCCTGGGGGCCAGATGGGGCCAGCCCACGCCTGTGACATGTCCCCTTACCCAGGTCTTGGGGTGCAGATGGGGGGCAGTGGGTGCCCTTTCCATGGGGATGGATCTCTGGGAACAGGCCACGACGAGCCTGCTTCACTCTCCTGGGGGTAAAGCTGTGGGATTTGGGGGGCTCCCGTGGGGTGGGGACTCACTGCTTGCTCCCTGTCCCCCCCTGAGCCCCAGCTGTAATGTGGCTCTTCAGGTTTCAGAAAAGGAAGCTGGAGAAAGCTCGAAAGAAGAAGGAGGAGAAGAAGGAGGCTATGCTGGAGAAGAGCCTGATGCAAGGTGAGAAGGGAGTGGGGGGGCTGAGGTGACCCTAGCCCTGGGGGCAGCACATGGGGGAGCTGGGCAGGGCACCCCGAGGGTCCCCCACTGACCCCCATTCCCTTGCAGACACGGTGCCCTTTGGAGAGGTGGTGACACAGCCGCCCACCATCACCTCCCGGCCCAGGGGACAGGGGTCCTGCTGAGCAGGTGAGCTCTGGGGACAGTGCCACCCACCCCTTGGGTACCTGGGAGGGCAGTGGTGGCCTCAGCGAGCCGGTGATGGCTCCTTGGAGCTCAGTGCTGGTGTCTCACCCTTCCCCCCTGAGCTGTGCCATCTCTGCCTGCAGGCTGGACGGAAGCAGCTCCTCCTGACACCTCGCCTGGGCCGGAGCCAGGCGTCCCCCGTGTCCCCAGTGTCCCCGGTGGTGTCCATGGCTCGCCGGCGCATCCTGGAGGAGGAGCGAGCCCGCGTCATCCGCGCCTACCGGGACATCCAGAGGCGCAAACAGCTGGAGCGGGAGCGCGCCCGGGCTGGGCCGGGCTGAGGTCCTGGGACTCCAGGGGGACATTGTCCTGGTGTCCCTGTGTCACTGCTGAGCCCCACAGCTCCACACTGCACAGCTCAGCACTGCAGCGCGTCCCTGCTGTGCCATGGACTTGCTTGGAGTAAAAGGTGCCGGTGGTGTGAGCGTGTCTGTGCTTCCCGTTCCTGAGGGCTTCCTGAGGGGCTCCTGAGGGCTTCCTGAGGGACACTGCTCTGCTGGCAGATGGCAGTGCCAGGCATGTCACTGTCACCACGAGCTGGCCCTGGCAGGGCTCTGGTGGGGCAGGAGCCTCGTTCCTCAGCCGTGAGGAGACCCCAGTGCCTGGCTCAGCACCGGTGGAGGAGAAAGAGGCAGTGCTGGGGACATGGAGCGTGCCACAGGACTGCCATGCATGGTGTCACTTGCCTTTATTGTCACTATTGGTGACCCTGCTCGAGCCCCAGGGCTGCAGCCACACACAGCCCTGCCCGTGTCTCTGCCTGGCCCTGGTCACGGTGACCCCGGTGCCAGGTGTGCTGGCACGTCCCCGCCACCCCGGTGCCACCTGCCACCACCCCCGGGCAGCCCCCGGCTCCGGGCAGGCTCCGGGGCTGCTCCCGGCTCGGCGCAGCCGTGCCTGCCTCACCTGGCCGGACAAAGGCTGCGCTGTTCCGCGGCCCCGGCGGCACAAAGCGTTCCCTGTTGGAGCGGGGCCGCCCCGCGCTGCGGCCGGCGCTGGCGGGGCCGGTGGGATCCGCGCTTCCGGAGGGGCTGGGCACGGCCGCGGGGCCGCTCCGCTGTCCCCTGCCACCCCTGAGCGCGGCAGTCCCTGCACCCTGTTTGTCGGGTGGCTTTGCTGTCCCGGGGAAGGTGGAGGTGCCCTTGGGGGGTGACTTTGCGCTGTGCCGTGCGGTGCCCGCGGGCGGTGGGAGGGAAGGCGTGTGTGCTGTGGTGACAGTGGCCCTGGTGACACCGAGTGCCTGGTGCTGCTGGGCAATGTCCCCGCTGCCGCTCGGCACCAGGTAAACACAGGTGCCAGGTAAACACGGCTGACGCAGCACAGCCCGGGGGGCACGGCCACATCCCGCTGCCAACACCGCGGCCGTGTCCCCGCAGCCGGGAGCGTGGGTCTGTGCCAGCTAAAGGCACGGCCGGGACGTGGCGAGTGCCACCCTCCCGCTGTGTGTCCCTTGTGCGGACACCGTGCAGGGCACTCGTGGCCACCGGCGGCCCCGGCTCCGCCATCCCGGCTCCGGCTCAAGGAGACCCGGGCACCCGCTGCCCCCACCGGGCCGTTCCAGCCCTGAATAATTCATGGCACTGCTGGCCGCAGGCTTCCTGCCCGGAGGAGGAGAAATGGCTCTGGAGGGGAAGGCAATCCGAGCGGGAAAACCACCGCGACCTTGGCACGTCCTCCGTGCCGTGCCACCTCCTGCCCGGCAGCCCATCTGCCCACGGCATCCCGGCCCCGCCTGGGGGATGGGGGTGCCGTGGACCCTGCCCGGAGCCCCCCTGTGCTCTCTCATGTCCCTCCCCTGAATGGGGGGCATGGGGCTGAGCCCGTGGGAGCAGCACCCAGGACCCCCACCCAGCATCCTGTGACAGCATCATAGGAAAAACCACCTTTATTGGGGCGACCTGAAAAAAATGAAAAGGAAACTTGGCAGAGAAAGCCACAAGGAGGGCGAGGGGCCCAGCTCCCTCCCCACTACCTGCAAGGGGGGAAAGGCACCGAGAAAGCGGCCAGAGCTGTGGGGGGCTGGTCCCCAGCCCCAGCAAGGCACTGATCCCCCTCCCCCAGCAACGGGGAAACAGAGGCACAGAGCTGGGGACAGCTTGGTGTCCCCTTGTGCCCTGAGGTGGGATGGGCCAGCTCAGCTCGGGGTCCCCAGGCTGGGGGGGTCAGTGCAGGGCCAGGGGCTCGGTGCTGGGGGTGCCCTGGGTGGGGTCCCACGGGCTCCCCAGCTTTGGAGGGTCCGTGGCCTGGGGGAGGCAGAGGGGTCTGTGCATCACGAAGGTGACAACCGGGGGTGTCCTCACGGGAGCCAGTCCTTGAGGCAGGGATCAGGGGTCCATGGCCAGGTGGGATGGGCAGGTGGGAGCACTGGCTCTGGGGCCTTGTCCAGGCATCCCACGGGCAGGAATCGGCTCTGGCTGCCAGCCGGGGTGGCATTCACACCTCATGGGGTGGCATTCACACCTCACGGGGTGGCATTCACACGTCAGTCAGGGTGGGATGGGGCTGGGCGAGCCCCTGGCTGTGCCGGCGCTGCGGGACCTGCGTCACGGGGGCTTCACCAGCGGTTCCTGCTGTACGGGGACTGCACCTGTGGGCACAGCGGGGTGGCACCAGGACAGGGTGGCACCAGGACCACGGCAGTGTACCCTGACCCACCGAGGGGGGCTCTGGGTGCCGGGCAGCCCCGTCACCATGGCAGGGCCGGACTTTGCCCCCGCTGCAGCCACCGTTCACCCACCTGGCAGCCGCGGGTGTCCCTCGGGATGCTGGAGTGCCGCGCCTGCGCCGCGAAGGCGTCCTCGGCTCGGAGCGTGGAGCTGGCACTGCCAGGCATGGGGCTGGTGGAGGCACGGGGCAGGATCACATCGTAGGGACCTTCACTCTGAGGGGCAGACACGGGGGTGGGAGGTCACAGCACCGGGAACGCCCCAGCCCATGGGATCCCGGGGGTGGAAGGCTTGGAAGGTCCCCACCGTGTTAGAGCAGTCATTGGGACGCAGGGGTGACAGGAACACCCCACCCACACCCTGTCCCCCATTCCTGTCATTCCTGGCAGGATGTGGCCACCGCTGGTGTCACACTCACCATCCCCTTGTGCATCAGAGCCATCTCGGTGGGCTGGTAGACGCTGGTCAGCAGCTGGCCATTGTAGCCACTGTATGGGGACACCGGCTTCTTGGCTGCTGAGACACGGGGACAGTCACCATGGAGCCAGTGCCACCCCACTGGGGCTCCCTGTACCTCGTTAGCAGGTTTAACGAGCTGACTCAGCAGCTGCCTGCCTTTCCCGCAGGACACTCCTGTCCCCAGGGATGGCATCGCTGCTGCCTGGCCATGGCTTGTTATTGTAGGGTCTCTCTGGTGCAGGTGCTGCTCAGGGGGACCATCCCTCCCCCATGAGGAGCAGACACCTGGCATGCCTGCCCACAATCCCCACTGGGACTGTCACCACCCCGTGTTATTGCAGGGTCTCGTGGGCCTGGGGCGGAGGGGCAGGAGCCGCAGGCACCCCACGCTGGGGAGGGAGGGAGGGAGCTCCCTGTGGCTGCTGGGCTCAGCCCAAACTGGTACACCCAGCCCGGCCAGTTCTGGGGAGCCACAACAGCAGCAGGCGCCAGCGCCGGGCAGGTCACTGCCAGACGTCTCATCACCCACCCTCCACTACCATCCCCCGTGGGGACATCCCCAGGGTCCCCAAGAGGACGGTGCCCGCCCTGCCACGGGGCGAGAAGGTCCCTGGCGAGCCCTGGCGCCTACCAAAGGATGGCTCATCCATGGAGAAGGCCTTGTTCTCCATGAACATGCTCTGCGACTTCTGCTCCTTGAGGATGGTCTCGTAGCCCACTCCCCGCGTGGGGTAGCCATCGCCCTCGAAGGCCTGCTCGGGGCTGCGCCGCGTCACATGCGTCACCTCGGGGATGGCGTAGAGCAGCAGGAAGGCGGCGGCGTTGCACACCAGCGCGATGGCCAGCGTGGGGTCATCCCAGCCGGGCGCGCGGCCGGCACGCCGGTTCCCATACAGGTACATGATGGTCCACGCCAGCCAGATGGCCGCCGACAGGCCGGTGGTGGCCAGGATGAAGGCGCCGTGCTTGCGCCAGCGGCCGTAGCGGCCGCAGAGCGTGGGCCAGGCGGTGCCGAAGGCGGCCACCAGCAGGGCCATGACGTAGATGAGCGCCATGACGAAGTCGGCGCCCGCCAGCTGGCAGGGGTCTGCAGGGCCACCCTCGCGCCGCGCCACCGTGATGAGGAGCCACTCGGCATTGATGATGACCTCGACCGAGGCCAGGGACAGGGCAGTCGCCAGCGTCACCCAGCCCCGTGGGGCTCGGTTGCGCCGTGCCAGGAAGTTGAGGGCCATGGCGTGGGCCAGCAGGCAGGAGAAGCAGATGGCGAAGAGGACGCCGAAGAGGAAGCGGCGGGAGGTGCAGGTGGAGAAATCCGGCCCCACGATGAAGTCGAAGGTCAGGCAGAAGAGGCCGAAGGTGCCCAGAAGGAAGAAGACCTGCGTGGCCACCAAGCTCTTCTTCTGGTGGTCCTGCACGAAGGGCAGGCTGGCCACCAGCACGATGGTGAGCACGAAGGTGGTCACCACGCCCAGGCTGGCCACTGCTTCCACCCCGATGCCCCAGCCCGCCGAGAGGTCACAGAGGTTGTAGTAGAGGGAGGAGAGGTCGTGGCCGCAGCCCGGGGGTGGCGTGGGCTGAGCAGTGGCTGTGGGGAGCAGGGCCAGCAGCACGGCCGTGGTGCCCATCCTGCTCTGTGGCATCCAGGGACCCTGTGGGACACAGCGGAGTCAGGACACAGGGGCTGGGGCTGGGGATCAGCTCCCACCCAGAGCAACCCTGCCGTGGTCCCCATTGGATGTCCCAGGGTGAGCAGTGGGGTCCCGGGGAGCTCCGCCCTGCTGGCACAGCTCAGCTCACCCAACGCGGCCATGGAACTCCAGATGGGACCAGGCAGCCACATTGGCTGGAGGTTGGCGGCAGCTGAGGAGGGGCTCAGCCCCTCTGTGCCCTGTATGATCCCTCCCAACATGGGAATTCTCTGGGAATTCTCCTGATCCCTTCCTCCAGTGTCAGGAGCAGCACCGTGCCTGGGAACACCAAACATGAGCCCAGCCCAGATGGCAGAGGGGATACTGGGGGACAGAGCTGTCCCCTTGCCTTGTCCCTGCATGCACCACGTTCCTTTTTCCACTTCTGTCCCACTTCCCTCTGGTTTTGGGCACTAGCCCAGTGCAGGTCGCATGTCCAGCCTGCTGGCACGTAGACAGCCACAGCCTGGCACGTCACGGCACAGCATGGCACGGCACGACACGGAGTCCCAGTCCCTGTCCCCACCGTTGCCACCCCATTCCTGCCACCTCATGGTGGGCACGGGGAAGAGGAGCAGTAAGGAAGCCGCAGCCTCACTGCTGGGGGAGGAAGCGGGGAGGAGACCCCAGCAAGGACATGCCGGGGCCGGGAGCCCCGGTGCCCTGATGGTCACCCCGAACCGGGCACCCCCCGGCCTGGGACGGGGACAGGGACCCCCAGTACCACGCTGGGAAGGAGTCGCTGTGCCCGCGGGTTCCAGGAGCTCCGCCGCCTCCGGTTCCCAGCGCGTCCCCCAGCCCGGTTTCCCGCCCACCTCCAGCCCGGTAACCCCGCACCCTCCGCCCGGTTTCCCCCGCGCCCCCGGCGGCTGCACCCGCGTCCCGAGTTCTGCTCCTCCTGCAACCCCGCCCGGTTCCTCGCATCGCCCGTTGGCTTCCCTCGCTCCCCCGGCCCGGTGCCGCGGCCGCCGCCGCACTCCCGTCCCGCTTCTCTGCCCCTCCGCACCCCCATCCCGCACTGTCCCGGTGCTTCCCGGCGCTCCCGCCGGGTCCTGGCCCCGAAACTCCGCCGGAGCCGCCCCCAAATCCCCGGCCGGAGGAGCTGCGGGGGCGGGCGGCTCTCGGTCCCGGTCTCGGTCCCTTCCCGTCGGCGTTGCCGCTGCCCCCCAGTCCCGCAGGGCTCGCCCCGCAGCCCGCCCCGCTCACCGGCCGCAGCCCCCGGTGCCCGGCGCTCCGCTCCCCCCGTGCCGAGCCCAGCCAGCCCCAGTGCCGCCGCACCGTGCGCCTGCCCGGCCCGGCCCGGCCCCTCCCCGAGGTGCGGCTCAGCCCCGGGAGCGCGATTGGGGCCGGCCCGGACCTGCCCCGCCGCACCGGGCGGGGACACCGCGGTCCCGCACCGGCGGGGATCCCGCACCGGGGCACGGAGTGGGCTGGGGGGGGGGGAAGAACCCGCGGAACTGGGGGAGCCCACCTGGTCATGGGTGTGATGAATCTGGCGGGGCTCAGCCATCGCTGTGATGGGTCTGGGGGGCTCAGCCTGGCTCGGCCGAGCGCTGCTCCCGGGAACGACACTCAGGGCACAAGGGACGGAGCGCGGGGGCTGCCCCGGGGCACGGACGGGGCTGAGGGGGGCAAAGCCTGGGCTGGGGGGGAAGCAGGGGTGAGCCCACCTGGCCATCGCTGTGATGGCTCTGGGGGGATCAGCCTGGCCCTGCTGAGCGCTGCAGAGCAGGAAGGACCCTCAGGGGACAAGGGACGGAGCAGCGGGGTCTGTGTCACCCAGCCGGGATCTCCCAGCCCCGGTGGGCTCGGGGAGTGGCGCTCCACAGGCGGCCCCACCGCGTAAGGATTCTCCGGCCTGGAGGGGCCTCCCGGAGGAATGTCAGCTGATGGATAAAGCCGGAACCCTTGGCAGGGCAGCAGGACCCAGAAAACCCCAGAAAAGCCCAGAAAAGCCCAGAAAAGCCCTTTCTGCAGAGGGCCAGGGACCAGGGCAGCCCCAGCCCGGGGCACTGGCAGGGTTTGGTGGTCCCTGTCCCGACGGGGGTGGTCGCCACCCTGGAGTTGGGACGGGGACCCCACAATCACCCCATTGATCCCTGGGGATAGGGGAAAAGCCCTGGGAGATTTGGGGCACCCCGGGGCCCCGCCAGCCCTGGGAGAGGTTTCCAGGCAGGAGCTGCTATTTCGGGAGGGTGAAGCAAGAGGGTGAAGGATGCAGAGGAAAGTTCAATGTGCCTCCGGCGGGGCCTGCCCCGATCCGGGCTGGGATGAAAACAATCCGGGGAGAAAGGGCAGCAGAGCCTCCAGCGGCAGGACCGGCTCCCACCGGAACCGGCGGCACCCGTGGCTCAAGGACCAGCGCCCGCCGGAGCCCCCGGGGCCAGGACGGGCTCAGAGCTGCGACACCGCCACCCTCCCGCCCTCCTCCTAAGGATCCTTCGGCTCCGGGATGGTGTTTGGGACTGGATCATCCCTGCCCTCGCACGGGGCAGGGCAGGGCAGGCGGGGGGCTCTGCAGCGGCCCTCGTGCCTCAGTTTCCCCAGGGATTTGGCCCCAGGATTGGGCAGCCCTCGCTCTCCGGGAAAGGCTCAGCCTTGGATAAGCGGCGCCGGGAGCGGAGGCCGCTTGTCCTGCCGCCCCCACAGCGCGGCCCGGCCTCTCCATCGGCTGCTTCCTTCCGCCGGAGGCTTTCCCGGCTGCTGACTCAGCACAGACCCCCGTGACCCCCGCTGGGGCCACCGGCAGGCGCCCGTCCCGCCGAGGCTGCCCCGCGGCCGGGCAGCGTTTGCTGTTGTGTCCCCGTCCTTGGCGGTGATTCCCACACCCCCTTCCCATGGGAACCCCCCATCCCCCCACGGCGGGTGATTCCGGCCCCCTCCCCACGGGGACCCTCGTGTTCCACCCCTTGTGGGCGTTTTCTGCTCCCCCTTCCCACCGGGACCCTGCCCGCGTTTCCAGCCCCCATTGCCTGCTCCCGGCAGGTCCTACAGAAAAACCCCAACAGGCTGTGGGGTCACTGGGGGGTGATGCCCACCCTGTGCCACCCTCGGTTTCCTCTCGGGGTGCCCGGCCCTGACCTCCCGGCACGGGCAGAGCCCGATTTTAGCTGCCGGAGCTCTGGTTGGGCTGGGAGCCGCGATCCCAGTGCTGGAACTGGGCAGAACTGGTCCTTCCAGCACTGGGGCCGCACTGGGGGGCTGCGCTGTCGCTCAGCACCAGCACTGGAGCCCGGCCAGGCTCTGTCCGAAAACATCAGCACGCATTTTTTCCAGGCTTACCTTTCCTCGGGAACCGCAGGGACGGGCGGCGGGCACGGCGGGCACGGCGGGCACGGCTGGCTGAGCCCCGGCTCCGCGCGGCTCCCTCGGCAAGGACCTGGAGCCGGGGGTCCCCGCTGCCCTCCCAGAGCCTCCCGCCGCTCCGGCCGGGGCTCGGAGCCGTTCCCAGCGGAGCCCCTCGCTCCGGCGGACGCCGTCAGCACATTTCCACCTCCTTTGCCAAGTAAATACGCACCGGTTGGCACAGGGGGGCCGCTGGCGATCGGGGGGGGGCAGTGGCAATCCCGGAGCTCCCGCCGAGGGTTCCCGAGGCAGCCGAGCCCCCCGGCCCGCGGCCCCTCAGCCCCTGCCCAGCTCGGGTTAATAACTAATCCCTTCCCGGTCCTGCTCTCCTCACGTGCCAGAATTAATGGAGCGAGAACCTCCCAGGTAGCCCCCGCGCCACCGGGTCGGGCTTTAACCCTGTCCCCCCGTAGGGATGCGGCCTGGGATGAGGTGACACCCCCGGAGGGGTCTGTCCACGCCGGGGAATGACCCGGGGGCAGGGTGGGTCCGTAGGGGGATCAGCCCCACACCTTGGGGGCAAAGGCTGCTCCCCATCCCACGCCAGTGCGGGCACAGCCGGGCTCGGGGGTGGGCAGGGGGTCTGCTGGGGTTTGGGGGTGTCTCTGTGCCCTGCCAGGGGCCAGCTGAGGTCCGGATCCCCCCCCGGGCACCCCCTGGGTCTGTCCTGCCCCGTCTCGGCAATCCGGGCGGAATGCTGGACGGTTTTGGGGGATTACGTTAAGGACCTTACGGGGAATTAGGGTGGCGGCGGGGCTGGTTTGGGGAGCTGGGGGTGCCAGCTCCCTGCCCCGTCAGTGCCAGCTCCGCAGTGTCCCATCCCTGCCCTCTGCCGGCAGCTGGGGACAGGCTGGCACGGCACGGCCGCTCCTCCAGCGTCACACCAGTTTGGCACTGGTGTAACTGGGAGGGCAGCACTGGGTACACCCCATGCAGGGGGGCATTGCCCGGGGGGATTAATGGGTGGGGGGCGGGAGCTGTGACCTTACCGTGTGTGCAGACCCCACCACACGGGACAGCCAGCAGACCCTGTGGGTGCTCCCCCAGCACTCCTGGGCAGCAAGGCAGGGGCACGGGGGTGGGCAGGGCAGAGGGACCCCGTGCCAGAGATGCTTGTGCCGGGTGCCGCCGTGCCAGCTGCCCCCAGGGAGCCGGAGCCAGGCAGAGCTTTGGTCTCAGCACGGCAGTTTATGGAGTGGCACCCAGTGGGCACCACGTCCTTGTCAGGGCTCACAGGAGCTCATTTGTGCCCTCCACCCCTCACCACGGGCAGCCCTGGGCTCCCCAGGACCCTCGGTGCCACTGAGCTGGGGCGTGTCCTGGATGAGTCCCCTGGATGAGTTCCCGGGATGAATTCCAGTATTGTGCCAGGGGCTGAGCATGGGCAGGGCTGAGCTGCCCACCCTGGGCTGCTGCTGCCAGGCAGGCACCACGATATCCCCAAATGAGTGTCTGGGCACAACCCCCTCCTCCTGCCACCCCCAGCAGCAGTGACCCTGGCTCCGTGGAGGGGGTGGGGGTCTCCCCGGTCCCAGTGCAATGCGTGGGGCTGGGTGGGCACTGGGGCTGCCAGCCAGGCACTGCCCTGCCTCAGAGCGTGGTGCTGCCCAGCAGTTTCAGTGGTTCCAGGGCCAGGGGTGGGCAGTGAGCGCTGCCCCGGCTGGGGGCTGCCCGGGGCTGCCCCCGCAGCACCTCGCCCACCGCGCGGCGGAAGGTCTGGCTGACGAAGCAGTAGAGGAAGAAGTTGAGGGAGGTGTTGAGCATGGCCACCATGTTGGCGATGTCCAAGGCCAGGTGCACGCGCCAGTCCCTCCTGACCGAGGCCACGTAGAGGTGGCACATGGTGACGACGGCGCGGGGAGCCCAGAGCACGATGAAGACAGCGGTGACAGCCAGCAGCAGCGCCGTGGTCTTGCCGCCCCCCGCGCGCCTCCGCCGCCGCAGCTTGCGGATGATGGCAGAGTTGGCGGCCAGGAAGATGCTGCAGGGCAGGAAATAGATGGTGACGCAGTGCAGCCACTTGAGCGCCGTGTCCAGCGCCGTGGGGGCGTCAGCGTCGCGCCACATGTCCAGCCACCAGTAGAAGGGGACGCCGGTGGCCAGCGCGGCGGCGAAGACGGCGGCGATGATGCGGCGGGTGCGGCGCGGGTAGGACACGGCGCGGTAGCGCAGAGGGTGGCACAGGGCCACGTAGCGGTCCACGGTCAGCAGCACGGTGACCCAGGTGGACGCGTGGTTGGCCGTGAACTCCAGCACGGTGACGGTGTGGATGAAGGCGCTGGGCACTGCCCGCGCCAGGATGGCCGTCTGCAGGATGAAGCCCACGAAGATGATGAAGACCTGGGTGAGGATGTCGGAGGTGGTCAGGGCCAGCAGGTACCAGTAGGACGACTTCTTGGTCCTGGTGGCCAGGCGGGACAGGGCCACGGCGGTCAGGATGTTCACTGCAGGGAGGGGAGCCACGGGTGGAGGTGAGAGCTGGGGGTTCACAGGCCCCCCTGCAGCACCAGGACCCCAGGGCTGCCCAGGCTGCAGCTGAGGGGAGCTATAAATATCCCAGTGCTGTGGGGATTTGCTGGGCTGATTAATCTCTTCCGTGTGCCAGCCCAAGCAATGCAAATACCATCTGTCCCCGTGGCGGTGGCACCTGCCCTGGGCTGGGCAGCACAGCCGGGCACTGGGGCCGGGTCTGAGGCTGGGGGGGAGCAGGTAAACCCCTCTATCCTGAGGGCCTTTCTTTCCAGCCCCCCGGCCCCCTCAGCCCCCTCACCTGGCAGCCCCAGCCCCAGCAGGACGCTGTAGTACACGATGGGGACGATGCCAACCAGGCAGGGTGAGCGCTCCAGCTCCAGCTCTGGCTCTGGCAGTGCCCATGACACCGCTGTGCTGTTGGGCACCGGCACTGTCATCTTCCACCACAAACCGGCTGTGAGGAGACACAGGAGCACCAGGGGCATCAGATGGCACCTGGGAGGGAGGTCAGCCGTGACATGGCACTGGGGGCTTGGGGACAGGGTCCATGCCTGGGTGTCCCCACTGTGTCTGGATCCCAGCTCCCTTGTCCTGTAGCATCCATGGGCAGTGGGCTTGTCCCAAATGTGCCACCTCCGGCAGACCTGGAGCTGCTGCACCCCCATGGGAGGCAATGCACCCCAAGCCCCCTGTGCCATGTCCCAGCAGAGCCCTCGCTGCCAAAGCTGCTCCTTCTTTATCCCTCAGCCCCGTTTTTGTAGAAAACCGGATTAAAACATCATGTTCTGGGGCAGCTGCCAGCAGAGGGAGCCTCTGGCCCCCAGCCCGGGCTGGGTGCCACCCGACGGCTCCCAGTGGCGGCAGAGAGGACCCAGAGGTGCCGATGGGGGGGGTCCTAGTGGTGCCAAGTGTGGGGTGGCCATCTCCAGGCTGCCAGCTGGTCCTCTTCCAGCTCCTCAGGCGGAGGCAGCGGAGCTGGAGGAGCCCTGCCCGCATCCCCGCCCGTATCCGGATCCTGATCCGTATCCGCATCCCTATCTGTGCCCCATCCCTGCCCTATCTGTGCCCTGGTCCCTGCCCCGGTCTTTGCCCCATCCCTCTGCCCTCTCCCCACGCCCGGGTCGTGCCCGCGCTGCCCTCGCCCATTCATAAACCAGGGCGGCTCCACCCCCTCCCGAGCTCTGCGCTCCTATTGGCTCACAGGAGCCCGGCCCCACCCAATCGGAGAGGGGTTCCCCGGGAGGGGTGAGGCCAGAGCTGAGCGCTGCGTTCTGATTGGTCAGAATCCCCCCCAAATTTGCATCCCATAGGAACCGCCGCCGTCGGTCCCGGTGTGGGACGATGGGAGATGCTGGGATGGGGATTGTGGGGTGTGGGGGGACCTGGGGATCCTGGGATCGGGGGTTCTGGGGTGCGGGGGGATCCTGGGACTGGGGGTTGTGGGGTGCGGGGAGTCCTGGGATCCGGAGTTTTGGGGTGTAGGGGGATCCTGGGATCGGGAGTTGTGGGGTGCGGGCGCTCCTGGGATCGGGGGTTCTGAGGCACAAGGGGCTCCTGGGATCGGGGGTTCTGGGGTGTAGGGGGATCCGGGGCCCGGGGGTTGTGGGGTGCTCTTTGGGAGAGGGATGTCTTGGGATCCTGGGGTGCAGGTGCAAAGGGGGGTCCTGAGCTCAGGGAGGGGGTACGCGGCACCACACTCCTCCCAGTCTGACCCTGGCCCCGAGGGCACCCCAAATTCCCCTTGTCCCAGACACTCGATGGCTTCAGGGCCGGGGTTGGAGGGGTGGGCAGGTCTCTCTCCCGTTTCGGGACCCTCGGTTGCAGTAATCCAGTACTCGATGATGGATCTGCTCCCCCAGAAGTGCCCGAGGTGTGTGTGGGCTCCCGGGGGTCCCACCTCCCCGACCCTGCAACTCCCGGCCGGAACCCCAGCAAGATCCTGAGCACAGCCCGAGGGAGAAGAAGGGAGGGGATGGGGGGAGCCCAGGGGTGCCAATTAACTGCAAATTAGCTCCGGTTCATCAGCAGGAGGTCCCGTCCATCCACGTCCCCCGCGGAACTGAGGCATCGATCGGCTGCAGCTGCTCGAGCGCCTTAACCCTTTCCCAGCCCGATCCCCTCTGCGCAGCTGGGGGGGAGGATGGGATCGCTCTGGCCCCACTTTGCTCCCCCTGCCCGGGCTCCCGCTCCCCAAAGCCTGCAGGACAGGGACTGTCACCTGGCTGTCCCCAGTGCCACCCGCCGGGCGTGCAGCGCCACCTTCCCTGGGCGCGGTGTTTCTCACGGACATACCGCTGTCCGTGTGTCCCGGTCAGTGTCCGTGTGCCGCTGGTGTCCGTGTCCTCTGCGGGCTCCGTGTCCCTGCCGGTGTCCCTGTCCCCGCGGGCACCCGCAGCATGGCACAGCCTCCCGGGGCACGGGGCACGGGGCGGAGGGAGAGCGCCGTGGGCAGAGCCGCGGGCAGGGCACGGGGACGTCACCACCGGCCCTCAGCGGCCGGGAAGAGTCACCTGGGCAGCTCCGGGTGACCGTGACAGGGCTCGTCCCGCCCCAGAGCAATAGGGATGGCGGTGCGGGGGCAGCTGGGCCGGCGGCCACCTCTGGGGACAGGAGGAGCGGATGTGCACAGCTCCAGGGTGTGACGTGTGTGCACACGAGCGTGAACCCGTGTGCGCTGCCTGCGTGTCCCTGCTGCGCTCTGCCCTGGCTGCTCCCAAGTGCCCACTGCCCGGACGCCGTGCCTCAGTTTCCCCAGCAGCACAGGGAGGGCCCTGCTGACCCCTGCTGGTCCCTGGGTCCAGCTCCGTCTCTCCGGTGCCCCCCAGCCCGCGGGGCGATGCCCTGGCACTGCTGCCTGGCACAGGTCGCTATGGTGAGCCAGCCCTCAGCCGCAATCTCCAGGCCAGCACAGCTGCTCCCTTACCGCACACTGGCAGGTGTCACCCTGTCCCCTGGCGACCTCCAGGATCAGCCCCACTGTCCCCCGTGTCCCCCTATAGCCCTGAGCAGCCCAACACGGGCTGGTACGGTGCCGGCGGCGCGCCGGGCACACGCTCGCACAGGCTGTTGTTTATCAGGCGGTGGTGAAATGAGGCGTCGGAGGACGCGCTGAGCCGTGAACCGGCTGTGCCGCGGCGGGGGCCCTGTCCCCCGCGGCCCCACGGTGCAAGGACACCCCCTCCCCCGGGCCGGGCGCTCTGCTGGCACCGCGGCTTTGGGGGTGCCCTGCCCAGCAGGGGCACAGGGCTTGAGCATCGCCCACCCGCCCGTCCCTGCAAGGGGCCAGGAAGCCCCAGCAGCGCGGCGTGGGGTGATCTTGATCGGTGACACCTGATCGGTGTCTTGTGCTGAATCTCCGCGCCCAAGGGCCAGGGACAGATGGTGATCCCACCCCCTCGGCAGCTGCAGCAACATCTGCCCACGCCCAACATCTGGAACCGTGTCTAAGCCCGTGTTCAAAGGGCTGTGCAGGGCACGGGGCTCCTCGGCAGTGGTAAGGGGCCGCTGTGCCCTCGGGTTGTGCTCCTCCTCTGTGGGATGCGTCCCCCCGCCTCGGGTCCTGCTCCTGTGTCCCCACCGGGGTCACAGCCCCAGTGGCGTCGGCAGCACTTGGCCGACACCCGCTGTCCCTACCCGGCCCACCCAGCACCGCCCCATGCTGCTGCTGTGGCGCTGCGGCTTTGGAGGGCCCCAGCCCCGTGGTGAAGCCCCCCAAGAGGTGTCGGGGCGGGCGGGGGGCCAGGGAGGCCGCACAGGGCGCACGGGCGGCCTCTTGGCTGCAAAGGCTGGGAAAAGGGCAGGCAGTTCCTGCCGGCAGCGCGGATGCCATGGTGATGGGCTGCTGCCGGCATGAATACCCATGAGCCGGGGGGAGCGGGAGGCCACCGAGCTGTGCCCTGAATGCAAAGACCCCGGCACAAAGCGCCGCGGCCACGCGTGGGGCTCCGCGGCAGCACCGGCTCCCGCACGGCGACGTCCCCGCTCCGGAGCACCCCGGGGTGCGGGGCCGGGGCTGGGGGTCCCGGTGGGATGCGGGGGGGGCTGGAAGCCGTTCCCGTGGCAACGGCCGGTCCCAGTTTCCACCAATCGATGCGGCGGCGCGGGCCCGCGGGCCGGGAGGGCGCGTGGCCTACATAAGAACCGGGCGCGCAGCGTGCGCCGCACCCGGCAGATGCGCCTGCGACGCCATGGCCAGGCTGACGGGCACCCGGCCCGCGGCCACCCGCCGCTGGGGCTCTGCCGCCGCCTTCCTTCTCCTCCTCTTCACCGTGCAAGCCGGTAAGGGTGGCCGTGGCGCGGGGGAAGGCGCGGAGGGTCCCCGAGCCGCGGGTAGCGCTGCCCTCGCCGGGTGCCGGGGTGCGGCTCGGCGGCTGATGGAGAGCTGAGCGCGGCTCTCCGGCTGCCCTCGGGGTGTCCGGAGGGGATGGAAGGGGCTCCTGGGTGTGCTGCGCTCTCGGAGCCAGGTTGTGCTCGCTGGTGGGTACCCCGGGAAGGGCTCGGTGCCGCGGGCAGACAAGTCCAGCACCGCGGGGTTCAGGGCGCCTGCTCCCCTTCCTCATCTCCGCTCCCCTTCTTCATCCTCCGGCCTTAAGCCGACGCTGGGAAGGGTAATCCGTCAGCAAGACGGGATTTGAGAAGGAAGATGGATTTGAGACAGACGGGGCCAAATTCCTCCTGGGGAAAGGATGCTCCGAGGAGCGGGTGGGAGCGGTGTCAAGACGGAGAAGAGGAGAGAAGGAAGGATCCCACTGCCCACAGGCGCATGGAGATCCCTGTTCCACATTCCCAGATCCCCCTCCAGTCCCTGTTGGGATCCCAGCACGGACCTGAAGTGACACCAGGGCAGCTGGTGTCCCCAGGCTGCTCGGGACCCCATTCCTGGCTGCGGGACAGAGCGTGCCTGGCTCCCCACACCCAGGGGCTCTCTGTCCCCCCACGTATCCATCAGGGATGTGAGGGATCAGGGCAATGCCCGGGGCTCCCTCTGCCCACAGCAGGGACGGGATCAGGACAGGCAGACCGGGCTGAGAGCCAGTGCCGCCGGCACCCGGCCATTTCCCAGCACACCCCAGCCTGGGACATGGTGGTCCCAGCCCTTCTGCTGCAGAAAGGCAGTTTTTTGGCTCTCAGGGACACAAATGTCCCCACGTCCTTTGTTCCCCCACACTCCCTTGGCTCCAGCGGCCCTTTGGCACCGGGGGAGCGGAGGCAGGAGGTGCACAGCCCCCCGGTAACCCCACCCCAGCTCAGTGCCTGGCACTGGGGTGCAGCTCTGGGACGGTCCCATCTCCCTGCAGCCCAAAAAGCCGACTTTAGCGGGGACTCCACGGCGGCCACCATCAACCACTCGCTGACGCTGCTGCAGCGGCTGCAGGAGCTGCTGCAGAACGGCAACGGCAGCGACTCGGTGCTGCGGGTCCGCTCGGCCGCCTCCGACGAGCCCAAGGTGTTCCACACCCACCAGCTGCTGCTCAGCCTCCAGAGCGAGGTCTTCGAGAGCCTCCTGCGCAACCAGAGCGTCGTGACCCTGTACGAGCCGCCCGAGACCGCTGCGCTCTTCGAGAAATTCATCAGGTGCGTAGGGACCCCGTGGGATGGGGAGGAGAGAGGGTGCAGCTCTCCTGGGAACCACGGGGAGCTCCACGGGATGGGCATGGCCAGAGAGATGCAGCCAAGGATGGGGGATGTTCCCTTGGGAACCACAGGAACCTAGTGGGATGTGCGTTTTGAGAGGGATGTGCAGTTTGGGAGGGATGTGCACTTTGGAAGGGATGCAGCCCAGAGGGAGGATTCCTCTCAGGATCTCCCAAGAGGGAGATCCTGTGGGATGGGTGTACCTGGAGGAATGCAGCCAAAGAAGGTGGATGCTTCACTTCATGGGATGCAGCCAGAAAAGGAGGATGCCCCACTGGGGACCATGGAGATCACATGGAATGGGAGGGAAGCATCCAAGGAGGGGGGGTGTTTCCCTGGAAACCCTGGGGACCCCATGGGGTGGAAATACTCAGTGGAAGGCAGAGGCTGCTCCCCTGGGAACTGAGCTGGTGGGGATGGATGTCCCCAGTGTCACCACCCCCTGCTCTGCCCCAGGTACCTGTACTGTGGCGGGGTCTCCATCCTGCTGCACCAGGCCATCCCCATGCACCAGCTGGCCAGCAAATACCGAGTCTGGGGGCTGCAGCGTGGCGTGGCCGAATACATGAGGACCCACCTGGCCAGCGAGTCCAGCCAGGGCCACGTGGTGGGCTGGTACCACTACGCCGTGCGCGTCGGGGACGCGGCGCTGCAGGAGAGCTGCCTGCAGTTCCTGGCCTGGAACCTGTCCGCGGTGCTGGGCAGCGCCGAGTGGGGCTCGGTGAGCGTGGAGCTGCTGCTGCTGCTGCTGGAGCGCTCCGACCTGGTGCTGCACAGCGAGCTGGAGCTCTACACCGCCGTGGAGGGCTGGCTGAGCCGGCGGCAGCCCGAGGCGCCCGTGGCCGAGCGGGTGCTGCGTGCCATCCGCTACCCCATGATCGCACCCAGCCAGCTGTTCCGGCTGCAGGCGCAGTCGGCGGTGCTGGCGCGGCACCGCGCCGCCGTGCAGGACCTGCTCTTCCAGGCTTTCCAGTTCCACGCCGCCTCCCCGCTCCACTTCGCCAAGTACTTCGACGTCAACTGCAGCATGTTCCTGCCTCGCAACTACCTCGCGCCCAGCTGGGGCTCCCAGTGGGTCATCACCAACCCGGCGCGGGACGACCGCAGCACCAGCTTCCAGACGCAGCTGGGGCCCAGCAGCCACGACGCCGGCAAGAGGGTGACGTGGAACGCGCTGTTCTCGCCGCGCTGGCTGCCGTCAGCCTGCGCCCCGTCTACTCGGACTCGGCGGCGGGCGCCATCCAGCCCGTGCGCATCGAGGACGGGCGCCCTCGCCTCGTCATCACCCCGGCCATGAGCAGCCCCGATTTTGCCGGTGTCAGCTTCCAGAAGACCGTGCTGGTGGGCGTGAGGCAGCAGGGCCGCGTGCTGGTCAAACACGCCTACAGCTTCCACCAGAGCTCGGACGAGGCCGCCGATTTCCTGGTGCACGCCGACCTGCAGAAACGCACCTCCGAGTACCTCATCGACAACTCCCTGCACCTGCACATCATCATCAAGCCTGTCTACCACTCCCTCATCAAGGTGAAGAAGTAACGAGGAGCAGCTGGGTGCTGTCCTGCTGGCCCCAGCACCGTGGGGGGAACGCTTGGTCCTGTAGGTAGATGGGGGTCCCCTTGTTGGGGGCCTCCAGGACTGAGCTCTGCACTGCCCACCCCTCCCTGAGTGTTCCCCTGCCATGTCCTGTCCCCATCGCTGTCCCTGGGGATGGAGGATGCTGGCAGTGCCCCAGACCCATGTAGGGGGTGCAGGAGGTGAAACGTGCAGCCCATGGGCACATCACAGACCCCAGTGGGTGTGAGGATGAGGATAGGGACAGCTCATCCTTCCCACGAGGCAGCCCCGGGGTCTCTCTGTGTGGGCAGCTGGGTCCAGCTCAGGAGCAAACAGAGCTGCCCAGTCAGGGGGTGGGGGCCTGTCAGCCCCCCCCAGTGGAGGAGGGGTGGGGGGCACTGTCCCCACTGGCAGTGGCAGCTGCCCCATCCCTGTCCAGGTACCCTCACCCCTTTCCTAATAAAGCAGAAAATGAGCGTGGGATGTGTGGGGAATCTTTGGGGTGATGCTGCTCCCCAGCCCAGCTCCTTCTGATGGAACTCCTGGGAAGGAGAGCACCCATCCAGGCACGGGTGCATTTCCCTGTGGGAATGTGGGTCCCCACCTGGCATGGCTTTGGGGGGTGATGGCCCCTGAACCCTGTCCTGGCATCGCTCACCCATGGGTGGGTTCAGCCCCTGAGCAGAGCCTGGGGAAGGGTCCTGCTGGGGGGCTCCCCCTCAGCCCACAGAGAGCCACCCGCGTGATGTCCCCATCGCTGTGACAGTGCTGCTGGCAGCTCGTTAATGATTAATTAAGGGGGGTGAGGAGTCGGGGTGGCTGCCAGTTCTACCAGCAGGGCTGTGTTTACCCAGCACTGATAACCCAGCCCGGGGCTGCTCCTGTGGGGACACAGAGCCCAGAGGGGACTGGGGCCCCCTGCTGCCACCAGCCACCCTGCTGTGCCCTGCTCCATGGCCTGGGGACATTGAGGGACATCCTGTGCTGCCGTGGGTGCTTGGCTGTGCTCAGCCACTGGCTTTGAGTGTCCTGGGTCAAGGAAAGGACAGGAGGAGCAGGAGGACGTGACTTTCTCACCCTCTGCTCGACCCTGCTGTGACAAAAGAGGAAATGTGACGTGGAAAGCACAGGTTTATTTACACCAAAGAAAATAAGGTTCCCCACTTGCCACCCCAGGTGGGCAGACAGGGCAGAGAGCCCAGGAGAGCTGCCTGGCTTGGGGACAGTGGTTTCATCCCTGCAGCAGCTCTGGCATGGAGAGGAAAGGAAGGTGCAGCTGGAGCACACTGACCTTGGCATCCTCCTACTCCTGCTAGCTTTGCTCCTGTGCAGCTGCCTCCCCCTCTTTATCCTGAAAGACAGAGGTTCACCCTGTGCCCTGTGCCCTTGCTGGGGTCCCTGCCGTGGTGGCCAGGCTGTCCCATCCCCGTTACCTCTCCGGGCACTTCCAGGCCCCTCCTCCGCCGCTCGGCCTTGATGCTGGAGAGGAAATCTTCCTGGGCCTGCTTGAAGGTCTGCACTGGATCCTCCTGCTGCTCGGGCTGGGCCCGCAGGCGCTCCTGCTCCCGCAGCAGCCGCTCCTTGTACTTGTCCTGCAGGACCTTCTCCCGCCTTGCCTCCCGCTCGAACATCTGGGGGCACATGTGGGGGCACAGGGGACCCTGCCACGGGGCTGGGCACAGCACAGGGCTGCAGGCACAGTGTGGGCACGCTCAGGGGGCACATACCGTGGAGGTCAGGGTCTTCTCGTTCTTCCGGATGGTGCAGAGCCCCGGGGAGATCTCCAGGAGGGAGACATTGCCCATCCTGGTGCCACAGCCGATGATGCGCCCGTTGTCCTGCGAGCACAGGCTGAGCAGGGGATCGTTGGACACCTGGGGACAGGTGGGGGTGACACTGGGCCCTGGGGTGATGTGAGGCTCCCAGAGGTGCTGGGGACCCACCTTGAGGCTGAGGGAAGGCGCCTTCTGGTGGAAGAGGAAGTCCCAGATGTCCAGGACGCCGTCTGACCTGGCAGTGAAGAACACGGCCGGCTTCACGGGGCTCCAGCACACGTTCATCAGGTAGGAGCTGTGGTACCTTCCAGCAGAGCCAGCCCTCAGCCACGCTGGCACTGCCCTGCCTCGGGCACCAGCCCAGAGATGAGCAGACCCCATTGCTACCCGCCCTGGGGATGATTTCTGGCCAAGTAAAGGCTCTCTACTACTTCTCTAAAGGAGACCTACTTTGTCTCCATAATTGATGATGAATCCATGAGCTCCTCCGTCCAGATCCGAGCAGTCCAGTCACCAACTGACAGGAAAACTTTGGGGAAGAAGGGGTTCCTGGTCACCCTGTAGACAGCCCCAATGTGGCTTCTGAAGATGTTGGCGATTTTCTCGGGTGGTGTCTTGGCATCACGATTGCAGGAGATGATGATGCCCTGCTCTGTGCCCACCAGGAACTTGGTGGGCTGAGGGTGGGAGCAGAAGGGTGCAGCTGTCAGCAGGATGGAGATCCCACAGTGTGTAAGGGCCAGCAGGAGACCCTGCTGCAGCCAGAACCCTGGCACCCAGCACCACGGGGCGGTTTAGGGACTGGAACCCCTGGGCTGCGCTCCCCCTCCTGCCCAGGTCAGGCTGTGGGTGGTGGGCACAGGGACACTCACCAGGATGGGTGCAAAGTCCAGGGAGATGGCACCCAGAGCGTCCTTCAGCTGATCTTGCCGGCTGATGTCCAAGACCAGCCTCTCGCTGGGCTGTGACATCTTGCGGATGTCCCACCACAGGACCTGCAGGGACAAGGTGTGGCAGGGGCTCTGGGGGCTGCTCCCAGCATGGTCAGAGGTTCTGGCAGTCCTGCAGCTGCCCCGTGCCAGCCTGGGAGGCCGGGATCTTGTGCTGCTGCGGGGCAGAGCAGGCACAGGAAGCTCTTTCAGGAGTCCCTGGCCCCTTGCCCAGCTGCAGCCCCTCACCTGTCCATCAGTGGAGCCTGAGAAGCACTCGGTGCCCGTTCGGGAGGGCAGCCAGCACGCCCCGTACACGGGGTCCCTGTGGCTGAACTCCACAGGGGTCATCTCCACGGGCAGCCCCCCTTTCCTGGTGTCCCAATACACTGGGGAGGAAAAGAAAAGCCCATGCCCAGCTCCTTTCCTCGTCACGTTTCCCCCCAGTGTCCAAGATGGAACAGGGAGCAAACTTCACCCAGTGCTTCCCAGAGATCATCCAGGGTGGTGGGAGAGGTGGGAGCACAGCACCCATCATCCCTTGGATGCATCCAACATCTATCCATCCATCCATCCATCCATCCATCCTGCTCATCCTGGATCCATCCATCCATCCATCCATCCATCCATCCATCCATCCATCCATCCATCCATCCATCCATCCATCCCTCCATCCGCTGTGAAGGGCTCCCTGGCAGGGTGTCCTCCCCTCCCTGGGTGCCCGCTCAGGTGGGCACACACCTGCCCACAGGTAAATCCCAGGGCTTCTCCTGCTCTCCCAGAGGCCGCACAGGTCCTGGCAGAGCAGCAGGGCTGGAGCCAGGCTGGAGCAGAGTTACCCCCTCACCTATCTGCCCGTTGTAGCAGCCTCCCAGCATGTGATGCCAGTCCTTGGAATTGTACTCCAGGGTCACCACAGGGGACGAGGGCTTGAGGGTGAGCTCTGGGGCGTAGGGTTTTTCTACAAGGAGGGATGAGTGAAGAGCAAAGAGTGAAGGCAGCCCCCCAAAAGCAGCCCCCAGCCCACTCTGCTGCCCCCACCCCGTTCCCTGACACAGCTGTGCAGGATGAGGTGCCCATGTCACCGGGAGCTGGCCTGGGGACAGACCCTCAATACACAAATCTGCATTCCCACCCTTTTTGTCCTTTTCACTCCAAAACACACCAGGTGTGAGGCAGGCTTGCACAAGTCTCACCCCGGGCTCCTGCTACCTCTTTCTTCCTTCATTACCAGCTGAACCACATCAACACCAGACCTTCATCTGAGGGTCTGCTGCCTGGCAGGCTGGGGAGCCATGGAGGGGAATTTCAGTGCTTATTTCCCCCCTCCCAGCTCTTATTTCTCCTGGTTCTGCACTGAGGCTCCCCCAGCGACTCTCCCCGGGGTGCTGCCAGCCTCATCCTGCTCTCTGAGACACAAAGTGCATCATCCCCTGTCCCCTGGTGGGTTTGGCCTGGCCCTTACCCAGATCCCAGACGTAGGAATCAGAGTTCAGGTCCTTCCTGCTGTCCTGGAAGTCCAGGCTGCAATAAGCCACGGCCACGGCCCGGTTGCCGTCGGGGTGCCAGGAGAGGTGCGTGGCCATCCTCCTGGGGTTGTTGGGGTCCCTTTGGGGTGACACATCAGCCAAAATGGGTCAGTTTGCAAATCCCTGGGATGAACATCTCCCACAGGGAACTGTGGGAACCACAAGGAAGCCAATCTGCAGCCCTCAAGCCTTGAGTGCAGGAAATGATTCTCCTGAGGGGTCGGGTGGGGGGAGAAGAGTTGATGATTTCATCCTCTTTCCAGTCATACCTTTCTAAAAATCCAATTATCTTACTGGATCTGACTCTTAAACACCCCTGATGTGGAAATTAACCTTTGAGGCACCAAGAACAAGGAGGAAAATCCGAAAGCACCATCAGGAGATGCTCAGAGCTGGGTCTGACCCAAATCACCTGGGCAGGGTGAGGGGCAGGGAGGGTTCAGCTGGGCTCTGCACCCACAAACTGCACCAGGACCATCCCAAACCCACTGGAACTGAACTCCTAACATTCTCCCATTTTCTGTGAAGGTGGTTTGACCCCACTGAGGCTCTGGCAAGCCCCCCCAGCTGTGCTACCTGATGACATTGATGGTTTTGGCTGAGGGATGCTCCTCCTCCTCCTCTTCCTCCTCTTCCTCCTCAAAATATTCCTCGTAGATGTCGATGGTGTTGTTCTGCCTGATGTAGTGCTCCATCACCTGCAGGGACAGCAGGGCTGTGGCTCTGGGGGGCCCTGGGGGGCTCTGGGAGTCTGGGGGGAGCAGGGCAGGCTCTTACGAAGCCGAGGCGCTGGACAGTCTTGGTGTAGACCTCTTCCCTCTCCACCTCCTCCCGGTAGCGGGTGGTCAGCTCCGGGTTCTTGGGGTCCACGTGCTTGGGCCAGCCGCCCTCCACGTGGTTCACACCCCGGATGGACACCTGAGCCCGCTCTGTGTTCACCTGGACATGGAGGGGACACGGAGGGGACACAGGCCCTGAGCCCAAAAGGTGCCTGTCACACCATCCATCCATCCATCCATCCATCCATCCATCCATCCATCCATCCATCCATCCATCCATCATCCATCATCCATCCATCCATCTATCATCCATCCATCCATCCATCATCCATCCATCCATCATCCATCCATCCATCCATCCATCCATCCATCCATCCATCCATCCATCCATCCATCCATCATCCATCCATCATCCATCCATCATCCATCATCCATCCATCCATCCATCCATCATCCATCCATTCATCCATCATCCATCTCTCATCCATCCATCCACACATCCATCCATCCATCCATCCATCCCTCCATCCATCCATCCACCATCCATCCATCCATCCATCCATCTCTCATCCATCATCCATCCATCCATCCATCCATCCATCCATCCATCCATCCATCCATCCATCCATCCATCCATCCATCTCTCATCCATCATCCATCTCTCATCCATCCATCCATCCATCCATCCATCCATCCATCCATCCATCCATCTCTCATCCATCCATCCCTCCATCCATCCATCCATCCATCCATCCATCCATCCATCCATCTCTCATCCATCCCTCCATCCATCCATCCATCCATCCATCCATCCATCCATCCATCTCTCATCCATCATCCATCCATCCATCCATCCATCCATCCATCCATCCATCCATCCATTCATCCATCATCCATCTCTCATCCATCCATCCATCATCCATCCATCCATCATCCATCCATCCATCCATCCATCCATCCATCCATCCATCCATCCATCCATCCATCTCTCATCCATCATCCATCCATCCATCCATCATCCATCCATCCATCCATCCATCATCCATCTCTCATCCATCCATCCATCCATCCATCCATCCATCCATCCATCCATCCATCCATCATCCATCCATTCATCCATCATCCATCTCTCATCCATCCATCCATCCATCCATCCATCCATCCATCCATCCATCCATCCCCCCCGGGCCAGCTGCCCTCTGTGTGGCTGCCACTCCAGGATGTCCCCTCTGCCTGGCCAGGGGGTGTCCCCGTACCTCATGCATGGCCAGGACAGGACCCTCCTGCACCCCAAAGTCCACGGGGTCCTGGGGGATGAAGTCCTCGGCCAGGGTGGGGTCGGGTGGGATGTCCACGGTCACCTCGGCCAGGAGGTCTGAGAAGCTGCAGGGGCGGCCAAACTCGCTGCGCTTCCGTGAGTACTCATACTTGATCTCCATGGTGGGAAAGGGCTGGGGGGCCAGGGAGGGAGGGAGGCTCCTCCAAGGGAACCCCAAAAAGGAGGGGGGACCTCAGGGATGGAGACCTCCAATGGGGATGGAGCGCCTTGGGGAAGGCCAAAAGGAAACAGGGGCCTCAAGGTGGAGGAGAGAGTTCCAAAGGAGAGTGGGAGGTGCTGAGAGGATCCCAAAAGGGAGTGGGGTTCTCAGGGATGGAGAGCAGGATTTCAGGGAGCTTCAAAAGGAGAGAGGGTTTCAGGTATGAAGGAAAAGGAAAAAAGGAATGGGAGCCTCGAGGAGACCCAAGTGTGAACAGAGAGCCTGGAGAGGGAGGATGCTGAAACAGATGGGGAAGCCCAAAAGGAAATGGGGTCTTGGATAGAGGACCCCAAAAGGGAGTGGGGACCCTCCAGAGCCCCAGAAGACAGTGTAGGCCTTGGGAATGTCCCGAAAGGGAACAAGAAGCTCAGGGAGTCCCAGACGATCCGAAAGGGAACAGGAATCTCGGCAAAGCCCAAACGGGAGCAGGGATCCTGTGCAGGGAGGACCTTGAGAGGGCCTCAAAAGGCAGCGGGAGCCTCAGGGAGCCCCAGAGCGGAGCTGAGCCACGGGGACGGAGCGAGGAAGCGCCCAGGGTGACCATGGACCCCGCGGAGGCTCCGGGATCGCGGTGGGGCCTGGTCCCGTCCCGCTCCCGGTGAGGCCTGACCGGGGACGCGTCGCCGTTGCCAGGCAACAGCTTGAACCTCGTCACGTGACCACGGCGCTACAATCACGTGACACGACCTCCCCGTAATGGCGGCGGCGTGCGGCATCACGTGACCGACGCCATGTTGGGAAGGTCAACTCAAAACTGCCCCAAACACTGAGTTATCCACCAAAAAAATTATTACCCCCCAAAAAAAACCCGCACGGGAGACAGTAATTTAGTCCAAGTGTTTATTATCTTTCCTCCCAAAAGGGCACAAACAAATCCAGCCGGACTCCAGCCCCCAGCCGAAGCCCTTCGGTTAGTTCACATGCGGTTACAACAGCTCTTCTACCAGTACCGTTACATGGAAACGTTAAAAGCCAAAGAAATAAAAAAATCCCTCGGGATATTCCCCAAGGGGAGGGATGCTAGTCACGGGGAGTATGGAGAGGGGCAGTCAGGGGGATGTCCTGGCCCTGGGGGGGCACACCACTGCCCTGTCTGCACCCTTTGGGGTCTGGGTGGATGGGACAGGGGGTCCATCCCTGCTCCAGGGGGAAGGGGCCATTCCCGGGGATCCCTGTGCCAAGGGGCAGCCCCAAAGGGCCAGGTTCAGCTTGTATGCTCTTGCAGCTCCTCACCCCAGAGCCCTGGCAATGCTGGCTGAGCCTCCTGGGGTGGCAGGTCCATGTTGTCCCTCCCCAGGGATGCCCCAGCAGCTCCTGTCCCTCTCCCAGGGGATTTGTGACCACTCCAGCGCTGCAGGAGGAGGGGAGCCTGCCCCTGCCCACACCTGCCCTGTGGAGCCAAAAAGAGCCTAAACCCACCCCAAAGCCCGCCACAAACCCCACTGCAGCAACCTCTCTCTGAAACAGAGCCAGCACCTCCCAAACCCCAGGGGCAAAGCGAGGGAAAACCAGCAGGGCCAAAACATCCCAAATTCCTCATCCTGGGAATGCCAGGGGGGCTGGAAAGGGCTGGGGACGGGCTGGGGATCACTAGTGGTTGGTGCTGCATTGCTAGGGGAGCCCCTGGGCAGCGTGGTGCGGAGTTTGTGCTCCAGAACCTTCCACAGGGACAGGAGGAGCCCCCGCAGCCCCTCTGAGCTCCTGGGAGCCCCTAAGGCAGCAGGTGTGGGGCTGCCCAGGGCAGGGGGTGCTGGGGGGCTCCAGGTTTGCCCCCCAGCCCCGCCATGGCTCCTACCCCGTGCTCTGCTGTCCCTCCGGGCTCTTTGGTGTCCCCTCCTAGGCCGGGAAGTCGCCGCGGTGCCGGATGTGCTCATCGGTGACCGCCAGGTATGTGGCTCTCATGCTCGGGGAGTACTGGGGGGGAACACAGGGGTCAGCACCCCAAAACGCCCCACGCTGCCCCAGGGGTGTTCCCATGGGGGTTAATCCCGAATTAATCTGCCAGGGGGGCATGGAAAGGGTCAGGCCCTGCTCTCTGCCCCCTTAGGGCTGGGGGAGACAAGAGCCCCCTCCTCAAGCCAAGTCCAGCTCAGCTTTGTCCCTTCCCAGGTTCATCCTCCACCTTCCCAAATTCATCCCAAATCTGCCCCCTCCCCAAACCAAAACCTTTCCAGCCTGTCCAGATCTGCTTTGTCCCTTCCCAGGTTCATCCTCTGCATTCCCAGCTTCCCAAATTCATCCCAAATCTGCCCCCTCCCCAAGCCAAAACCCTTCTAGCCTGTACAGTTCAGCTTTCCCAGAGGTTCATCCTCCACCTTCCCAAATCTGCCCTGGGGTTGTGTCTGTGGGATGCCAGGAGCCCAAGCCTCCAGCCCCACCCCAGCATCACATTCCTGCAGGATTTCCCAGCAGGGAGGATCACCCCGGGCAGGCATTAAGGAAGATTATTCCGAGTTTGTTATTCTGGACTCGGAAAGTCTCTCCTCAGGGATCTGAATCCTGGGTGAATTAAACTATTCAGGGCTGGGAGAAGAGCTCCAATTAATCCCCCCACTCATGTCCCCCCCTGGGAGGAGGCTCTCGCCAGCTGCCAGGTCTGTGAGATGGGATCCAAGCTTCCACTTGATGGAAAAAATCCTCCCTGGAGGAGAGTGACAGTATTCCTGCCCAGGCAGCATTCCTGGGGTCATATCCTGGCTGAGAGGGGCTTCACTGCCGCTGGGATGGAGACAGGGACCAGCATCCCAACACGTGGGAGCTGAAAATCCTCCTGGCCCTTTGTCCCGCCTCGCTGAGCTCTCTGCACCCCAAAATCCAGGCAGAAGGGGATGGAGGGAGGTGTGGAAGGGTGAGGAGGAGGAGGAGGAGGAGGGGAGAACCTGGCTGCTGCCCCCGGGATAAGGAGGGAGAAGGAAGTGGCTGAACTTACTCTTGATGGGCAACTTAGCTCCAAAATAATGGATGCAAAAAATTAAAAGAAATCACAAAAAAAAAAAAAAAAAAAAAGAAAAAAGAAAAAAGAAAAAAAAAAGACAAGGAATAAAAAATGAAGCAGCAATACCAGACAGGGCAGGATTAACGAGCAGGGAAATGGGAATGTGAGGGGAGAGACTGCGAGGAGCATCCTCTGAGAGCCAGGATGGAGAGGAAGCACAGGGAAGGGAGGGAGGGGACGCTCATTTGGGTGTCCCCCAGCACGTGGCCATGCTCCCTCCCCGTGGGCGGCTGGGATTTGGGTCAGAGCTGGGCAGGAGGCACCAGGACCTCCCGTCCCTGTCCCACCCAGCAGATCCACAGTGACCCCCCCCGGGGCGTCACAAGGCTTTGTCCTCGGCCCCCCATCGTACCGTGGGGGGAGGAGACCCCCTCCCGATGAGGGGCACGTTCTCATAGCGGGGGTTCCCTCCGAAGAGCACGGCCTGGTTCCTGGGGGGCACAGCGAGACCCCCGTCACCCCCTGCCCGGCACGGGGCCACGGCAGAGGGGGCTCGGGGGGGCTCACATGTACTCGGAGACGGGGGCGTTGGACACGGTCTGTGCTGCAGGGGGCTGCAGGCTGCTCTGGCTGCCCAGGCTGCTGCTGTAGCTGCAGAAGCTGCGCAGCTGCCCCCGCGGCGGGCGGTGCGTGGCCATGCGCCGTGCCGCGGGGTTGAACGGGTCCTCCTCGTCCATGTCATCGTAGTCCCGCTCCCTGCGGGGACACAGCGCTGGCATCACACCCCGGGGGCAAAGAGGGGCTCTGCTGTAGTGCGTTTTTATACTTTGTAATACTTTGAAGAAGTTTTGGTTTGTATCCCCATATTTTTCCCAAATGGTTTATCCCAGACTGTACCCCCCTCCCTTTACCTGTGTTATCCCTCTCCCGGGATGAGATCATCCCCAAACCCCCACCCTGGCTCTCTGTCAGTCACTCAGCATCCCTTCCCCTCCATCCAGAAGCTTCGGTCCAGGATGTTGAGTGATGAGCCAGAGGCCAGGGGTCAGCCCCCCAAGCCTTGCCCCATACGCTGTCCTATATGTCTATCCCCCAGTACCCATCCCTTAGGGTCACTTAATGGTTGGTAGGATGTTATCTACTGTCGGTTTCCACCTCCCTTTAAATGTGACCTTGGCACATCTCCCGGGGCTCTCGGCCGGAGCCTCCTGAGGTGCAGGAGCTCCTTTGGGACTCCTAGAATAAAACCTTGGATTAACCCCTGCTAAGAGTCGGCCCTTTATCTTCTACCAATGTCTCTGGTGTCTCTTCTGCTGCAAAGGCGACCAGCCCAGGTGCCCTCAGTACCCTCGGGGCACTGTCGGCTGTGTCAGGGTTGTCCCCCCAGTGTCTGGGACCCAGGACTGGCTGAGGGTTCTGTTCCAGAGGGACAGAGACAGGGCTCTCTGGGCTCCCTGTGCCCAGGGGGAGGGCAGGGGGCACACGCACCTCCCGGCCAGCTGCTGCCAGGCGCGCGGGGCCGCACAGATCACCGTGGAGAACGCGGCGGCCGCCAGCAGGGAGAAGAGCCCCAGGTAGAGCAGCCCCTCCACGCCGTCGTAGCAGATCCCAATGAGGCCATCCAGGTAATCCTGGTGGGACATGGGCAGGGCAGCGCTGGTGGCACCGCAGGGGGAGCCCAGCCATGCTCCCCAGCCAGCCCCCCCTCACCTTGTGCAGCCCCCGGCAGTCCAGCAGGGCTGTCAGCTGGTGCAGGCTGGTCTCCGAGGAGTTGAGGAGCTGCTGGACACCCAGCAGGTCTTTCTGTGGGAAAAGGAGGGGTCAGGCAGCTCTGGGGAGAAGAAGGAGGGATGGGGATCCCTGCTCCCCGCTCCTGTACCTCAGCTGTGGGGAAGAGGGGCAGTGCATACTGGATGAGCCCCTGCATCTGGATCTGCATGGTGGTCAGCGAGCGCTGGAACACGGTGAGAGCCTGGAGGGGGGAGCGGGGCACAGTCACAGACCCCCCCCAGCCCCAGGCAGCACCAAAGGGGGTGCCCACCCCCCCATACCTGCTGGAAGGGGCTGCTCAGGCTCTGGTCACAGTACAGGTAATAATGAACCACCTCTGCAGAGGGAATGGGAACATCAGCAGGAGCATCCTGGGGCACAGGGAGCCATGGGGGGACAGTGGCAGTCCCCCAGGTGGGTTTTGAGGTCCTGCCCATGCCTGCCTCCACCTCACAGCCAGCCCTCACCTGCACTGATCTCATCATCTGTCTGGTTCATGATGAACTTGTCCGGGGCCACACAGAAGTCGCTGGTGCCCTGTGGGGACAGAGGGACATCAGTGATGCCCAGCACAGCCCCCAGCAGCCCTTCCCTCCCTCCCTTCCTCCCCTCCTGCCCCACTCACCACCGCAGCCGCCGTGTCCACGGCCATGGAGGCCCAGCTGAGGACCAGCATGAGCAGCCCACAGCACAGCATCCTGCAGGGAGAGTGGGGAGCAGAGTGGGCAGCATGGCTGGGGGTCCCCATGAGCCCCCCAAGGCTGTCCCCAGGGTACTCACAGGAGCAGGAGGCAGCGTGAGTGCTTGGCCAGCCCCAGGCAGGCCAGCAGGCAGACGGTGAGGACGAGGATGAAGAAGAGCAGGTAAGCCAACCACCTGGGTGCAGAGGAAGGCTGTGTCACACAGGGGCACCTCCCCAGCCCTGCTGGGACATCTCAGGATGCTGGAGCTCACCTGTAATACTCCACATAGGCCACCTGTGCTGACAGCTCGGTGAGGTCAGCACTGACACCCCGCCAGGCCGGCAGCCCCTGGAGCTGCAGGACAATGCTGCCAGCCAGCTGCTGGGTGAACTTGAGGGTCTGCACGTAATCCCCCCGCGAGGCCAGCAGCTCGTTCAGCCGTGCCAGGTGCTGCTCCAACGCTCCCTGCATCTGCAGCGTGGTGCTGGCAACCTGCGGCCACAGGGATGGTCAGTCTGGGATGGTCAGTGCCCTGGGATGGTCATTCCCCCAGGATGCTCAGTGCCCGGGATGGTCAGTGCCCTGGGATGGTCAGTGCCCCGGGATGGTCAGTGCCCTGGGATGGTCAGTGCCCCGGGATGGTCAGTCTGGGATGGTCAGTGCCCTGGGATGGTCAGTACCCCAAGATGGACAATCCCAGGACAGTCAGCACCCACCAGCCCGGCAGAGCCCTGTGCCCCATCCCTGCAATGCTTTTCCCAGCAGATCAGCTCCCTCCACCCCGCAGTGCCCTCAGAACAGCCCTGACCCGGCCCTGGCGGGGCACAAAGGTCCCATTCTGTGGGGTGACATCACCCTCTGTGCTCGGCCAGCACAGCCACGCCAGAGCTCGGCCGGACGTCCCTCCTGGGGCTCCAACCAAACCCACGGCAGGGACTGAGGCACCCTGGGGCCCTACCAGGGAGTCGATGCCAGTCAGGGTCTGGTTGGCATGGTCCAGGGCATAGAGCAGCTGGAAAACGCCATCGTTGGTCTCGCTGTTCCCATAGAAGCCGATGCCAACGGCGGCGCTGTGGGCAGAGAGGGGACACTGGTGCCAGGGGAGGGACACGCTCACCCCGCCACACCAGACACGGGACACCCCCTGCTTTTGGGGGACAGCTCAACGGCAGGGCAGAGACAGAGAGTGGGGCAGGGACAGCACCATGATGGGAACCTGCTCCTGCTGGTGACAGGGGCCTGGGGACAGCCAGAGCTGCACGGTGGCCTGGAAGCTCCTCCTGCCAAACCCTGAGAGATTGAGGGCGGAGGGGCTGGGCCAAGCAGATTAGGGGAATCCGGCGTGGCTCCGATTAAACCTTCGGCTCCAGGCCCTGTGGAGAGCTCCCTGCAGCTGCTGCAGAGCTCCCCACGGAGCCTGGATGGAGCTTGGAGCTGGCTCTGAGGACAGAGGTGCCCATGGCTGTGTCCTGGCCGGGCACGTGCCCACAGCGTGCGTGGTGCTCACCAAAGCCCAAACCCCGGTACAACCAACACACACCAGCCCAAAAGAGGCTGCTGGGGGGTTTCAAAGCCCCCGGGAGCTGCAGAGTGGATCCCTGCCACGCTGGGAGGGCTGGGGGAGCTCGCTGAGCTCATTAGTGCCGTTTGCCTGTCTCCCTGCTCCATGCGAGGCTCGCAGGCAGCCATCATCTCGCTCCGCCCCGGCACAGCTCCCTTTGTCTGGAGCCAGGGTCGTGGCCAGGCAGCCAAAGGGGCCCGTGGCCCATCCTGCTCTCCCCCAGGCCACCAATGCTGGGGGACATTCGGGGGGGCTGCCCTGGGGGTCCTCCCAGCCACCCCGAACCGAGGTGGGCTTGGGAAGCCCCCAGAGCTGGGTGAAGAAGAGTCCCCTTGTTTAATTGTTGTGGTTGCAATTAAGGTCGGGCACAAGGGACCTGCCAGCTGGGTCACGCTGCCGCCCGCCATCTGCTCCGGGCTGGGATTAGCGACCGGCCAGGCTCCCGCCCGGGATTAGCCGGGAATTCTGCACAGCCCTGATAAGGACGGGGCCGGGGCTGGCCCGCAGCTGCTCCCTGGGGCTGCCCCGGCAGCTGCGCGGGAGGAGGCAGGGATGGAGCACGTTCATTGCACAGATCTAATTAAAGCCACTCGGAAAGGCTGGAGCGCAGAGTCCCCTCGGTGACAGGGGGACAGCACCAGGTCCCTGTCCCCGTCCTCACCAGCAGATGAGCCCGGCGGTGACGGCCATCCAGGTGACACAACACGAGTGGGGCCGCTTGCTCTCGGCGTCCTGGTCCCTCTTGCAGCAGCACAGGCAGATCAGGTACGCGGTGAGGAAGAGGAGGTTGAGGCCGAGGCACACGGCGGCCAGCAAGCCCAGGACAAGCAGCGACTGGAAGGAGAGAGGGGACAGTCAGCCGCCGTGCCCGTGACCCGTTCGCGTGGCGGGGATGCGGCGGCGCTCCGCGCCCCACGGGACTGTCACGTGCGGAAGAGGAAGAAGTGTCCCCGTCCCCGTCCCCAGCCCTGTCCCCATTCCCACGCAGGGCCCCCGAGCCGGGGGTGCAGCCGCCGGGGCACCGGGACGGCGGCGCTGCCCCCTCGCCGTGCAGGGGTCACGGCGGGCCGTGCCCCGGGATGCCAGGCGGCCGCGGCGGCTCCGGGAGCGCGGGGCGGGGGCTCGGCAGGGGCAGAGGAAGCGGCGAGGCCGGGAGGGGAGCGGCGGGGCCGGGGGTGCCGGTGCCGGCCGGCCCGGGCGATGAAAGGCGCTTTGTGCGCCGTGAGATCAGAGCCGGCGCCGGGCGCCGCCGGGAGCGGGCGGGGGGCGCGGGGCGAGCGGGACCGGGCGCGGGGGAGGCGCGGGGGTCCCGGGCCGGTACCTGCTGGTAGTCGGGGTCCTGCGGGCGGAAGGTGCTGGGCACGGGCTGCAGGCGGGGGTCGCGGTGCGGGAGCCCGTGCAGCCAGGCCGCCCACCAGGGCGCCAGGTAATCGGCGCGGGCGGGCCCCATGGCGGGCCGGGGTCGCCGCGCTGCCGGGCGGGGGGCGGCGGTGCCGCCACGCCGCGGGCTCTGCCCGCCCGCCCGGAACACGCCCCGGGAGACACCCACCGGTACCGCCCCCGGTACCGCCCCGAGCCCTGTGCCCCGCCCCGGGCTGGGGCAGAGCACCGAGACGGCTCCGCCACGCCGCGC
Organism: Molothrus ater; assembly: GCF_012460135.2. Taxonomy (NCBI): domain Eukaryota; kingdom Metazoa; phylum Chordata; class Aves; order Passeriformes; family Icteridae; genus Molothrus; species Molothrus ater. The sequence goes on along the minus strand of NC_050496.2, from coordinate 11,903,244 downwards.
CCCAAACCTCTGCTGTAGGGGCACCTCCGGCACTGTCAGACCCTGCTAGGGAGGGCACCACGCACAGGACACGATGGTGGCCCTGTGTGCCAGCCCCAGGGCCCGTCCCCAGCTGTCACCCCAGAGCAAAGGGGCAGCTCCAGGTCCGGTAACTCCCCGGTGCCCGCCGGTACCAGAACCGCCCCTTTGCCGGGAGCAGCAGCAGCCCCAGGACCCCCAGAGTGGCTCCCAGGAGCCCCAGATTGGCTCCCACACCCCCAGAGTGCCTCCCAAGACCCTCAGAGTGGCTCCAGGACCCCCAGAGTGCCTCCCAAGACCCTCAGAGTGGCTCCAGGACCCCCAAAGTGGCTCCCAAGACCCCCAGAGTGACTCCCAGAGAGGCTCCCAGGACTCCAAGAGTGGCTCCAGGGCCAGGAACAGCGAGTTGTGAAACACCACACGTGACACCAGGAACAGTTTTTTATTTATTTTAACACAGAGAATCCAACAGGTACACAGCTGCTCCTGGCTCATTTCAGCTCCTTCACGGCCAGACCTGGGGAGGAGAGAGAGGGGACATGGACTGGGGGGGGTTCAGGCATGGAAGGGGTGCCTGGAGCCCTCCAGCTCCATGAGGACATCAAGCACTGAGCCCATCAAGGCACTGGGGGCGACACCAGCTCCAGGGGCCCTTCCACAGGGCTCTCATGGCCCCCCCTCAATCCCAACCACCCAACAGAGGATTCCCAGAACACCTGGGGACAGGGACACCAGCTCCAGAGACCCTTCCAGAGAAAGGGGGTTCTCACAGCCCCCCTCAATCCCAACCACCCAACAGGGATTCCCAGGATACCTGGGGGCAGGGACTGCTTCAGCTTCTCTGCCTTCTCCTTGTCGGTGATGACCAGGGTGTAGAGGTACCGGCTGCAGCGCACCTTGAACTTCACATTGTCCTTGTTCTTCTTGATCTTGACGGCTGTGGGGAGGAGGGGACAGCAGGGACACCCCAGTGTCACCCCTGGGAATCCCAATGCACGCCCTGCCCTGTGCAGAAACCTCCAGTTCCATCCAGAGTGAGGATGGGGAGGAAAAAGCTCTGGCAGTGCTCAACTCTCCCTTGTCACAGGATTCCCGAGGGATCCTGCCACAGCCAGATCCAAACAAGAGGAATTAGAGGGGAAAAAACTCTTCCCGTGTTGCTGAACAGTGAGACAAGGCAGCTCTTTGACTCAATTATCCTCGTTTTGTGGTGGCAACAAAAAATCTCCTGGTGAGGATGATGAATGAATCACCTGTGGTGGCACAACTCCAACATTCCACACAGCATCATCCCACAGAGCAGGGGAGCTCCAGGAATTGCCTCTGGAGAGCTGCACCATCCCACAGAGCAGGGGGAGCTTCAGGAATTGCCTCTGGAGAGCTGCACCATCCCACAGAGCAGGGGGAGCTTCAGGAATTGCCTCCAGGGGTTTGGCTGAACCCCCCAGGGCATGCAGAGCTGAGAGCAGCGTTCCAGGGACACCCCACAGGAGGGACCAGGCCAGCCCCGACCCCTCGGCATTCCCAAGGCAAGGAGCTCCTCAGTGCCCACAGGGAACGAGCTGGAGCCTCCCCCAGTCCTGCCTGAGACCCTCACTCACACTTGGCGTCCTTCCGCCGCGCCGTCAGCAGGAAATCCTTGATCTCCTCAATCTTGCGAGGCTGTGAGAGCAAACACAAACTCGGAATGAAAAATCATGGAATGTTCCGTTTGGAAAGACCCCAAAGTTCATCCGTGCCATGGGCAGGGACAGTTCCAGCCTGGGGCTCTCCAGGGATGCGCTGTGAGCCCAGAGCTCACTCCCAGGCCACAGAACCCTCCAGGGTCCCGCTCACCTCACCCCAGAGACCCCCCAAGCCCCCTCCCTCACTGCAGCACCCTCCCCTCGCAGCCCCCGGCCCCTCACCATGGTTCCGGCTCGGCTTCGGCAGCTCCAACCTGCGGCACAAACGGGCCAAGATGGTGTCAGTGCAGCCCCCCGCCATCGCGCCCCCCGCTCCCCGCCCGCCATCGGGTGCCCTCACGCTCCCTCCTCCGCCTCAGTCCACCCCGGGGCCACCCGGTGCCGCGAGGCCGCGGATGGCGGCGGATCCCCCAGGTCCCCCCCCGGGTCCCCCCGGCCGCCATCGCTCACCCGCAACCGCTGAGAACAAACCGGAAATGAGCGTGGCACTTCCGCATCCGGGGCTTTATTTCCTACGGCGCGGGCGGCGGACAAAAAGCTTCGGGTGGCGGTGGTGGCTGCGATGAGCGGGCAGGGGCTCAGCCCCGGTACGAACGGGACCGGCTGCGGCTGCGGTGGGATTTCGGGCACCTCCAGCCCCCCGGAGCCGGCACGGCTGGGAGCTGCCGGGCACGGGGAGCAGGGCGGGCTGCTGGCAGGTCCCCGAGCCGCAGAACCCCTCCGGGGATGATCCGTCCGAGGTTCAGTCCCAGGGAGCCCTGGGCGATGCCAGCGCTCGGTAACCCGGGCAGGGCTGTAATGGAGCGGTTCTGCCACAAGAGAGAGCTTCGATCCCGCTGAAAACCCCAAAGCCGGGCAAACCGCCCCAAAACGCCGCGCAGAATCCTTGGGGGGGGTGGTGAGGAGAAGGAACCCCATGCTGTCACTGTCCCCATCCTCATCCTCATTCTGTCACTGTCCCTATCCTGTCCCCATCTCCATCCCCATCCTGTCACTGTCCCCATCCCCATCCTGCTACTGTCCCATCCTGCCACTGTCCCCAACCCCATCCTGTCCCCATCCCCATCCTATCCCCATCCCGTCACTCTCCCCATCCCCATCCTGTTACTGTCACTGTCCCCATCCCCATCCCCGTCCTGCCACTGTCCCCATCCCCATCCTGTCCCCATTCCCGTCCCCAACCTGTCACTGTCCCCATCGCCGTCCCCATCCTGTCGCCATCTCCATCCCCCTCCTGTCACTGTCCCCATCCCCATCCCGGTCCTGCCAAGCCCTGAGTGGGTTTTGGGCCGGTTTTTGGGGTGCTGGGATGTTCCCAAGGGATGCTGGATCGGGTCACACCC